>NW_015644380.1:222530-251402 GCF_001515625.1 Sinocyclocheilus rhinocerous
TTATTCCCTACGGCCAAAGGCCTAGGCTACATACCCCAAAATACTTACCTGTTAGGGCCAGACTCCTGGGCCTGGGTTAGAGCTCAAGGCTTGGAATCAGGATAGATTCCTTTAAGGGAATACGACCAAGAGCCTAGAATCATACTAAGTCTTGGCCAGTCAAACAGGGGCTACCGCATGCTCTGCATATGCTGAAGGAACTGTCTCAACAGACCCCTAGTAGCAACACCCTGTTAAAGTAGGTATCCAGAGGATACATAGGTGGAGTGGTGCCCAAGGCGGAACCGGGGCTTAACCCGCTCAAGAGAGGGCACGAAGCTGCCGCGCGAAGCCCTCACCATACATGATTTTAGAAAGAACGCAGAGTACTAGCGTGCGAACTTACCACAGTGTGGATTTTAGAAAGTGTACAAAGACTAACGTGCACACTTACCATAACATGGATTTAAAAAAATACCGTTCTAGGGGTTCTCGTGGCACTTCTGAAAGAGCAGCCCATAGATGGAAATAGCGCATCCCCAAAACGCTATGTCTAGGGCTATAATGCTGGAGTGGCTAGCAGTAAATCTGTAGCTGAGGGAGCAAACATCCAGCTCTCAATCGAGAGGGAGCTCAACCTACAGCATGTTCAGCATGTCCCACAGCTAGCAGTTACTTAGCTGAGGGAGCAACACACCCAATTCTCAATCGAGAAGGGGGCGAAGGGGGCTGCATGTTCCAATGCTGGAACAGCTAGCAGTTACTTAGCTGAGGGAGCAACACACCCAATTCTCAATCGAGAGGGGGGCTCGACCTGCAGAATGTTCCAATGCTGGAACAGTTAGCAGTAATTTACTTAGCTGAGGGAGCAACACACCCAGTTCTCAGTCGAGAAGGGGGCTCTACCTACAGCATGTTCCAATGCTGGAACGGCTAGCATTAGTTTACCTTGGCTGAGGGAGCACAAACCCAGCTCTCAAAGAGAGGGGGCTCGACCTGCAGCATGATTGTAAAATCAGAAGGGTAAGCATACTGCAAGCTAGCCAAACACTCAGCGCATCAGGGAGGCAGAGGAAGGGCCTAATTCACCTGATGCTGCTGGTTCCAGGTGCTCTGGAGAAACAGAGAACTCAAACTTCTCAAGTGAGAGGAGAACTCCGAATTCAGAAAGGAGTAGCGTGCTCATAGGCAACCCTTTGATAAAGGGGAGCACTGCTCAATACTACCACGAGGACAGCCCATGGAGCGAGGAATCCAACTCCTCAGAGAGAATTAAACGCTCGAAAGAAAGCACCATACTCACAATAACCCTCAATGGTGAGGGGAGCGATGCTTCCCGTGTGTCGACAGAGACACACTAGTTCAGTGGAGCCCAAGGTACCGGGGTCTAAACCAACTCAGAGAAAGGGAACGAGATCAATAACGCGTAACCCTTACCATACAGGATTTTAGAAAAGTGGGCAAAGCATAACGTGCACACTTACCACTTATGTGGATTTTAGAAAAGTGGGCAAAGCATAACGTGCACACTTACCACTTATGTGGATTTGTAAAAAAGTGCGCAAAGCTTAACGTGTGCACTTACCATAGTATTTGGATTTTAGAGTTTTCCAAGCATCTGTTTACAGATACCCGGAAGTACTGGGCCAAACGGGAGAGGCAAGCTCAAATACAACCCTCAAAGATGAGGGGAGCACTGCCCGAGACAGCATTACACAGGAAGGTTCTCGTAATGCCACCTATAACTCCCGCTCGATGCCTCAGCAAGAGGGGATATCCTGGTGATCGGGAAGCCCCTCAGGGCGACCCAGATACAGTAGACCAGTCAGGGTAGCATGAAAGCGTAACCCCAGCCCGGACGTCCAGGAACAAGGGATCCTGACCAAGCGTCCATATGTGACGAGTTGGGAGTGAGAACGTGTTGGCTGGACATCATATCGACGAGTGAAGTAAACACTGCAAGTCAAGCACCCGGTTTCTGAATCCAACAGAGGGGGTGCTCACCGAGGACCTACCCTAGAAAAAGGACAGAAACACACAGGTCCCGGAAAACACTGCAAAGAAAGATAGCAGATGGATTATACACACAACCACCAGCACATATATTAAATTAAATACATTAAATACACACATATATATACTGTATATACATATATATATATATATATATATATACTGTATATATATTTAGAAATGGATCATACTCACTCACCATGGTTCCCGCGCCGGAGCCCCGTTCAGGAAGCGACCGAAGAAGCCTCTGGTCCGGACCATCAGTAAGGTGGTCACTATGAAGCCATAGAACCAACCAAACATCATAGGTCCAGCATTGGAAACCGGAAAGCAGGAAATTCCCACCTAACCTCGGTCAGGTGAAGACATGGTGGTTACAGGCCCCTGAATCAGATAATGTTAATGAAATAACATCATCCTCCAGCGGCTCACTCTCGTCCACAGTCGACGAGCACGAGAGGGAATGCCCCTCTTTAAACTCATCGGCCAGGTCCACCTGAGATCCCCACGAGCTCATTCTCCTCCGTGCCTCAGCAGCGGTGGGTCCTGAATCGCGGGAAGCAGATGGCTGCCTCTCTTTCCTCGAAAAGAGAGACAAACGAGAGCGGATCTTTTTCTTTGGAAAACGCTTGCAGTGCACGCCGATTGCCCCCTCGAGGACATCGCGTGCGTGCTCTTCGCCCAAACAAACAACGCATAGATCGTGTGTGTCATCAGATGTCAAATAACGACGACACGGATGCATACATCCTCTAAACGCTTTGCTAGTGCTCGCCATAATGATATGAATAGAGATCGCTCTTACCACAGAAATGCATGCTTCAAACAAAACAGTCAGTGAAGACGAAGAAGAGGATGATGTGTTCTCCCGGCGCCTATTTATACTATAGTCGCACCGGTAGTGACGTCATGGCTGTCGCCGGCCAACGTGTTGTTGGTGTTTTTTCAATGTATGCTTCAGACACGGGTCACGCCAAGGCGTCCCCCATAGCGAACCCTAGAGGACGCAGTTCGAAGTTCCCTTGAAAGGGAACAAATAATTGCATGTCAGAATTATATTAAGGAGCCTCAGATTCTAGCCTTAAAAATTACTTTTTCCAAGTAAACGCTCACCTTTTTTCTCACCTTTTGTTAACACTTTTCAATAATAAGTGCTGCAGTTTATAAATTCTGTTGCAGAACAATTCATTTAATTAAAAATAAATAAATAAATAAAAAATAAATAAACATTTTCTTTCTTTATTTATTTATTTATTTTTGTAAATGCCGCTCAATAAGAAATTTGTATTTGTTTTTTATTAAAGAAAGTGCAAGAGAGGCTCCTTTTAATCTAAACAGCGCTGTGATATTCACAGATTTTTTTTTTTTTTTTTTTGGGACGTGTTATTAATATTAAACAATAGTTTAACGTGAATAAAAAAGTTAATTTAGATGCCATCACATGAGCACTTTTTTAAGTTAATAAATAAAACACTTTTTGCATTTTCTTTTAACAACATGTGAATTGGATTCACAGCCTCCTGTTCCTTCACTGGTTTTTTCTTCCTGTCTGGAACAAAAGTGCCCAGGAATCCTCACCTGCGTATGCTTGGATTTTTGTGTGATATTTACACACCTGTTTGAAAAGCAAACTCTCAGCAGAGTGTGAAAGAAACACCATCTGTGCAAAGGCAGAGAAGGACAGCAGATACTTTTACTTTTCTCCAGGTTCTCGTCTATCAAAAGCAGTGCTGCTGAAAATGCAACACGTCTTATCCTGTGATTTTTTTCCCTCTATAGCTGAGCAGGTGTTTGGCGTAATCACTTCAGGATGGAGATAAACATTTGCTTTGCACCGCATCAACAAGCACAGTAGGTAAAAGAAAAACAAACTTAAAAGAACAATTCACCCAAAAATGAGAATACTGTCATCATTTACTCAACCCCATGTCATTCCAAACCCAGAACTTCCTTTCTTGTGTGGAACACAAAATGTGATGTTCAGCAGAATGTCTGAGCTGCTCTCTTCCATACAATGAAAGTGGATGGGGACCAAGGGCTTTCAAGCTCTATAAAGCATCATAATAGTCCATATGACATGTTCTCGATATTCCAAGTTATCTGAAATCAAATGATAGCTTTGCGTGAGGAACAGACTGAAATTTAAGTAGTTATATACTAAAAATCTTTGTCAGCACTCGCTTTCATTACATGATAAGGAATGCCGACATGAACCTTAAAGGAATAGTTCACCCAAAAAAATTACATTTGCTGAAAATTTACTTCCAAGGCCATCCAAGTTGCAAATGAGTTTGTTTCTTCATCAGAACAGATTTGGAAAAAATTAGCATTGTATAATTTTCTCACCAATGGATCCTCTGCAGTGAATGGGTGCCGTCAGAATGAGAGCCCAAACAGCTGATAAAAACACCACAATAATCCACAAGTAATCCACACCACTCCAGTCCATCAATTAACATCTTGTGAAGTGAAAGCTACATGTTTGTAAGAAACAAATCAGTCATTGATATGTTTTAACTTTAAACTGCCAAAATACGACTCCATAATCCATAATAACGCTTCCTCCAGTGAAAAAGTCCATCCCCTGTTGTCCTCTCACATCAAAATCCATTAACATATTGGTTTAAAACTCTGTTGGACTGTTTTCAGATGATACAACTTTTTGAAGAAACAAACACATCTACATCTTGGATAACCTGAGCAAATATTCATTTTTAGGTAAATTATTCCTTTAATTTTATGAGTAAACATCCATGTACTACATTTTAGACCATCCTGTGTTGCAAAACAAGTAATTTTAGTTACATATCAGACTATAATTAATCCTGCAATAAAAAAAACATAATGCACCCATCTTGAAACTATATTACTGTATATGAAAGTTATGTTTATGAAAAAATCAATAACATCTGTTGGATAAGACTAGGAAACTCACATCAAAGAGCATAACAACACATTTCAGTTAATACATGTTAGATCAAGGAATACAATATGAACTCTCTGAAACATCACACTCATGCTATATTGATCGTAATATCATTAAAAAATAATTTTCAAAGGCTTATTAGTTCTCACATAAAATTTGTTTTAAATAGCACCTTTAGCGCACAAATATTTAATAGTTTAGATTCCTTTTGACCCTCATTCATAACTTTTCCTGTATTCCACTAGACAAAGTACCAACATCTGTCATCCTTTCATTCTAATAATCAAATTCTAGCATTATTTCTCTTGTATTTATAATGGATTACTCCATCTTTAGGGGTCAGCAGTTCATTATATTCAAATGAGAGGCCTCTCATGTAAATCAATGGAACTGAGAATAAAATCAGATTTTGAGGGTAGAAACGCTAATGCCATGGGATTATAAATCCTGAAAAGACTGACTCTTTGTGACCTGTGAGCTGTGCAGATGTCCCCGAAAAATGGAATTACCTGAATTGGTGTAGTGAGCATATTCATTTAGCTGTTTGAGAGAATAATTGGTTCCTGAATTATTGCATAGAAATAATTAACCAAGGAGTCCAGGGGAAAGAACACCTAAAAAAATGTTAGATGATCTAACATCTAACATAAGAACATCTCAGACCTCAATAGTCTCTCAATGAATGAATTGCATATTTCAGACTGCAGAACAGACTTTACATTATAAAATCAACATTGATCCAAGTTAATGGTGTACAGCTTTCGTGATCCCATGATACATAGCTATTGTTTACAGCTTTTCCTCTATAATTGAAAATACAGTAACAGTCAAGATGGTAAAATAGACTTGCATGACTAGGTGTCTTGCATGACTAAACCCATGGCAAATATACTGTGGGTTATATTATATATGCATAACCTCCTTTACAAATACATGTTGGTTCTCATTTTACCCACAACAGACTGATATGCGTGTCAAAAGTACATATATTTCAATTCAAACATAATTCAATTATCTCACAAATCGGAAATTGCAAGAAAAAAGTTCTGAATTATTTCTCACAATTCCAAGTTTGCATTTCGCAATTCTGTTTTATTTTTTTCACCACAAAATAGAAAGTAAAAAAAAGTCATCTATCATTTTTTCTCAGAATTGCAAGTCTATATCTCACATTTCTTTATACAGTATCTCGCATTTCTGAGTTTATATCTCTACTTTCAATTTAGAGTCTCAAACTCTTAAATAATTAAATATTACTGAAATATAATGACATGAAATGACAAACTGCACTCAGACTAAGCTCACAGTGTTCGCCTTTTTAGCGCTGCAAACTCATTTTCTGCACCTGCGCAAAGTTCAGCACTCTTGAGAACAAAGTTCTTGGGTTGCTCACTTGCTGTATAAATGTGGTTTTAAAATACAGCCATTGCGTAGCCATCACAAGTTCATAACTTTTTTGTTCCAAATAAAACGTAAGCTGATTAAAAATTTACACAAAATCTAATGTATGACTTACCTTAACTCTCAAGTGTTGGCTTTCTCTATATGTCTATTTAGAAAGATTTATAAACAGCAACCATTTTATTTTGGCTATGTCATTTAGGTTCCCCTTGCCAAACAGTTGATTTTCATCCCATACTTCAAAAAAAAAGGCACAAAATAAGATTGGGTTAATGTGGAAAAACATTCATGGCTACAGCTCAACAACAGCCAGTACCTATCACACCCTTCTATGTTCCAGTGAACTTCAGACAATATACTGTTTGTTCTTCTTTCAGGCTTCAAAAGGTTTGAATGACATTGGGATCTTGAGGTTATGGACATCCCTCCCTTTGATATCAGGTCGAGATTTTCCCTTCTGCTGTTCATCTAGTGTCAGAAACATGGGAAGGCCAACAGGGCTGACATGAAAGAACTTCTTTTTCAAGATTTGACTGCTTAAATATTTTTTCTCTCCTTCAGAGACTGTAGTAGTCAAGTCAAACGAAAACTTTTGAAAGTTCCCATGCATGTATTTTCCACACCTGAAAAACTTCAGTTGATACGTTATTTTTGCCAGATGACAGAAGCCGTTTGTTGGTTTACTGTAAATATAGATTATTTCCTGCTATTTTTCAAGTGTCTTGCACAGAGAGCAGGTGGTTTGAATTACTGTGCTTCATTTAAAATCTCTCATGTCACATGAGCAAGAGCGCCGTTGTTCCAGGTAATCACAGCCGTATTTTGGTAATTAGTTGAGTGAATGATTCAATAATTCACTCATAAAGGCAGTCACTTGTATAGTCCCTGAATCAAACAGTGTTTTTGAACAGATTGGTTTAGTGAATATAGACTATTTAGCACTAATTTAGAGCACCGCTTTACGTTGCACTATATCATATCTAAAAGAGTCCAACATTTTTTCCTCTTAATTATGACTAACTGAATATGAATCATAACAGAATGGCACAAAAATGCAACATCAGAAGTCAAATGAAATTACCCGGTTATGCTTTACTATTGTTGTGGAATGACAACAATAGACTAACTGAATATGAATCATAACAGAATGGCACAAAAATGCAACATCAGAAGTCGAATGAAATTACCCGGTTATGCTTTACTATTGTTGTGGAATCCTCATAATTCTCTTAAGGTATTTTGTGCTTGCCAGGATAAGGTGTCAATTTACATCTCCGGCAGTCTCTCCCAGAATAGCCATGTTTTGTCTGCTGAGCTGTTCTGCTCTTGTTTCAGTTGTTTACATCTTATTACACTGGGTTCAGATGAGAGGGCAAAGCATATTTGTCTTTGAAATGAGAGGTTTCAAAAGGCATTTGAGTGGAACGGCATTTCTCAAAAAAGCAGCAGCCTGTTTGGAGCATTGTGTGTGCGAGCTTCATTCCTGGCCTTTAAATACCATGCTGGCGAGTGCCACACTTGTTATTTCCACGCTTCTGACGCTACCAAGTTTTCATGGTTGTTCTCCTGGTGCCTTGATACACATGACAAAACACACAGATCCAGCTCATTAGACCACCCTCTTAGTTTGCCCATTTTTTCTTTGGAAGCCTTTTCAGGGTCAATGAGAGAAACACTGTCTCCATTTATTCACATTCATTCATTTCCCATTCATTTTGTGCCATTGTTTGGCATCATACTAATCATTTGCATGCTTAAAGTACTGGAAATGCTGTTATCTCCATCATGATATATATATATATACATATATATGTCAGAGTAGAACTACTGCTCAGAAACCAAACCAGCTTTTCGCTTCACAAGACGTTAACTGATGGATTGGAGTCGTGTGGATTGCTTGTGGATTATTGTGATGTTTTTATCAGATGTTTGAACTTGAATTCTGACGGCGCCCATTCACTGCTGAGGATCCATTGCTGGTCTATTCCTTTAACCATTGCATTTCTGAATGAATCAGGATTCAAAGACTCACTTATACAGAAGGTCACTTGTTTACATCCTGAATGAATCAGTGTTGTTGAGTGAATCGGTTGAGTAAATGAATGACTCACTTACAAAGACAGGCATTTGTTGCCATCTACTGATGTATTAACATAACCTGTTAAAAAAATAAATGCTCTGTTATCACATTGAAAATGTGAAATGTGTTTACTTATGTAACTTGTGTATTAATGAAGCATTTAGCTGTTCCTTAATTTTCTTATTAATCTTTGGGTGTTCAAAGATTTAAAAGGAAAAGAAATGCTTTAGTATTTCATAATTGTAAAGCCACTGATTTTCACCATCTTCTGCTGCCCAAAGCAACATGGTTAAAGTCATGTAAGAATGAATTGCAATTCAGAACACATGAATGTGGGCCAAAAACATGTTCTCTATGGAGCAAAGCTTAACCGTTGCCTATTGTCCTCCAAGCGTTATGGTTCTTTTTGCTGTCAGAGCACTTTCGCTATTTACTGAAAGCATTTGTCATTAATCTGGATTTATAAGGGGGAAATGTGCTCGCATTCAATAATTATGTGTGTTTGTGTGTGTGTGTGTGTGTGTGTGTGTGTGTGTATGACCAGACATGTGTGTGTGTGTGTGTGTGTGTGTGAGGGTTTATCTGTGTGTAAGCCATAGTATTTACTGGAATTTACCTCTCACTTGAAGCTTGCAATTCATTTCGAGCCAAAGGGGCTAATTCTTGGTCTGTGTTCAATCATTTAAATCCCTTCTCAAGCATTTGGTTTGGTCCATTTAATGCTAAAAGCTATACTTATACTTGATCTCACACCTTTAAGAAAACACCTTATAGCCCATATCCTTTTTTAGCAAACAACTATCACTAACCAATTTTCATTGATCAAACAAACAAACAAAAAAGGAATGAATGTATCTAGCTAAATACGCTGTTCGGAACTGCTGCAGGAAGACATTAGTGTGTCACTGATAATCTTATTGAAAGTGGTGAGTGAACGTGCCTCATCCATCATTTTCTACTGTGACACAATTACAAAAGATCCAGACATTCAGTCGTGCATTTTCACTGCCCTTCACTGTCAGCTAAACAGCTAGACACCCTGAAATATATTCATCACTCTTGCAATTAAAGGAACAAAATTGATTTACTGTACATTCAAAACCAATAAGAGGCTATGTGTGATTGTTGTTATGCTCATTTGTAGCCATATATTGATTTGTTGGTATATTGTTCTTGAAAAGGGAGTTAAATTGGTGATATCTCCTAGCTCACATTGTTTTAATATTGATTGTATAGCAAACATTGCATTGTTCACAAATAAATTCCACCTCAGCTGGTCTTGAAAATGGCACCAACTTGAAACATAATTTTAGCAGTTTCAGTCGACTGAGAACCATAATGCACTCTCTCAACATAAGTGCTATTTGTTTCCATTGACAAAAGCTCAGATTGATGAAAATCTCAGGATCTCCACTATAAACAAAAATAGAGGTATGTAATGGAAGACATATATTGGAAAAAAGAACTTTGAGTGGAGAATGAAAATTTTTTTTTAAACTATGAGCATCTTATTGCCTGTTTTCTCTCAATGTGGGAGGAAAATTCTTATCCGCCAGCACTTAGCAAAAATTCTGTTTTATCTGATTCGTAAACATGAACTGCTGCTCATAGTTTCTCCAAACCTCTGGTCATAAATATAGTAATAATGAAGAGCCTGATGCTTCACACACACATTTTTTGCCTGTCTGAACAGTGGACAGATAGACAGCGACAGATGTTTCCAATTTTATTACGTCAGTGAATAAACTTGACAACTGAGAAATATGAAATTAGACAGGAGAGTCATATCCATATTGCCAAGAGTTTAAACTCCTCAATACAAAATCTGAAATATGGAAATGGCAACACTGAGCAATATACCTTAGGGTAGAGGCCATATTAAATTTTTCGTGAATGAAAACAAGGCTATGAGGGATAGATGCAGTCCGCGCAATGAGTTGTGCTATCTGAAGGTGCTATGCCGTTTATACATTTTCCAAAAAGGTTCCAAATGGGGGTTTTCACAGTGAAGCAATAGAAGAACTTTTTTATTTTTGGTTTCCCAAAGAACAGTTCTTAAAATAAAAATTTTTCTTAGTGTGAGGAACACTTTTCCACTACAAAGAATCTTTTTGTTTGATAGAAAGGTTCCATGGAACCATGATGTCAATAAGGAACCTTTATTTTTAAGAGTTATTTTGGAAACACGTTGTCAATGTTGCGTCGATCGACGGCAAAGTTAAAGGCATGACCCATTAAGATGTCTCTCCCTCACAGCCTTGTTTTCATTTGTGAAGTCGTGAAACGAAGGTGTAGCGACAGACCTTTTCTTCCATATTATGACGTACATCCGCTTGCAGCTTGCATAAAAAAGTATGGTTTGTAGAAATCCTGCACATCACCAAAGAAAAAAGTATGTTCACTGGAAGGTTCAGTTATGACATTTTAAAACGTTTAGAAAAAACATTGTAAAAAAAAAAAAAAAAGTATTTCAGTCTTTCTATTTCAGAATTTCACATTTGATTCAATTTGTTACTTGCATTTATTTGTAATTAATTATGAAATTTGCTAGCATGTTCTGAGTGAACATTGTTTCTATACTAAATTTTTCTTGTTGTAGATTACTAGACACTCTCAAAAAAAAGGTCCAAAGCTGTCACTGGAGTGGTACCATACAACACTAAAAGGTACATTTTTGTACCTTATTCACCCCTAAATGATACATATTATTCCCTTAAACATACTCATCAGTATACTTGCCTAAAGTGTACATATTAGGCGTGTCCGAATCCACTTTTGCTAGTTTAATGACGGGAAAACGGTCGGCGCGCCCGGGCGCATGGTCTAAACAGGTTGTCCCTATTCTCTTAATGAGTAATGGGTGTTTTTTGGGCGTATCGTGTAATAAACCAATCAGAGTCTCATCTCCCATCCCCTTTAAAAGCCAGTTGCGCTCGCCATGGCGGGTTCGCTATTTACATGGCGGAATGTAATTTTTCATTTTTTTAAATGTTTGTGTGCCGCTGCGCGTCCCTGAGTGTGTAATAAGCAAAGTGTACGCGCGTTGTGCACCCGCCAAGGCGCATATTACTAACACGCTCTTTAAATAACAAAGAAAAAATATTGCGCCAGACTTTAGACCAGGTTTGAGTTGGTCTGTGGCGCAGTCTATTTTCAGTTCCTCAAAATAGCAACGCGCCAACAATGCATCTGAACACACCTCTTTTTTTTTTAGACCAGCACGCCCATTGGCGCACAAATGGGCGCAAATGCATTTGCTATTTAAACAACGCGGCGCAGGACGGGAAAATGAGAACTGCGTCGGGCTAAAACTAGCAAAAACACTTGCGCCGCACCTTGCACCGGGTGTATGATAGGGCCCTATGGGTGAACTTTCATTTCATTTTAAATGTCGTCCACCCGGGTGGTTTGTACTGCTCTCGATGCCTTTCATGATGGGCCATATAAAATAAGCCATTCAGTTTATCAGTCTAATCATGCTGTTGTTTTAGGGATCCGATAATTCTATCCAGTTGTAGGAGACAACAATAAAAACTAGATCAACACCATCTGCTCTCCGTGAACGTGAATTCTTGTGGGATTTACTGTTTGCAGCTGACCCCTCTGATTATGCATGATGTACATAATTTGACCCTATTTAATCCTGTTCAAACACATTCAAATGCAGTGTTACAGGCATGGATGATGGTGTCATAGGATATTCCCAATAATTGTGTGTGACAGCTCAGTTTGTGAAGACTCCCTCGGTTTGTTTTGAGCGGGAATCTTTCACTAGGAAATCCAACACCCTGAGGAGCTCTGACATAGCAGACTACACACGGCTCTGTGATATAATAGCTCCCTCCCGTTTTGTGGATCTTAATTTTCACACTTTTTCAGATAAGGGGTGTACACATACATCATATCAAAATGATACCAGCCCATAATTCACAGTATCCCAAATGGGGCATAAAACGGATTGTATATACATGCAATAGATTCAGATATCAGACAACATCAAGTTCTTTAGAACAGCAGACAAGACATAATGCCCTGCACTGAGAATTTGAATGGTTCTCATGATGCTCTAAAATATCCATTTAGAAGTTTTAACATTTTCTTCTATAAAATTCTCCTTTCAGACAGCTTTTCAGACTATGGTGAGGATTTTTCATGGACTCTTTTTGCAGGTTGCATAAGTGGCGACAAGTAAATGAGTGAATCATTCATTCAACTGATTCATTCAGAAATAAAACTGTGTTGGAAATCACATGCTCTCTGAGTATTTTAACCACCATTAAAATATTATGTTCTATATAGTATGAATGTGTGTAGTATGAATATAATCTGGATGTACTACATACTCATGTTACCATTGTCATGTGACCTATGGCACCATTTGCATTTCTTCACTGCCATTCGCAAATCTTTCCCGTGACCTGATTGGATAGTAAAGTGTCCATTGAATGTACACTTCAGAATTTCACCAGAGTAGTAGGTCTTTATGCCTACAGTTTTAAAAATAGTGTGAGGTCAGGCATACTACTTTTTTATATATTATTTATCACCTTTTGTAAAAGGGAAGTATGCTTATTCAGCTGTAAACACTGTCTTTAGGAGTGAATCATTAAACCATTCAGTCAACCAGTTCGTTAAAAACACGTGCTGAATTTGAAATTGCATTCTAGCATACTACTCTCACTATTTTTGCCAAAAAAAGAAATGATGAAAGTAGAATCAGTAAAAGTAGTAATTTAGCAATTGATTCATTCAGGAATGAATCAGGTTACTTGTCGAATTCAGAATCGCATACTAGAATACTATTCTTACTGTCTCTGCAATAGAAATATATTGTAAAAGTAGTAAGTGAAGTATGCTAGTATGTGGTTCTGGAACTGTTTTTTATGAATGAGTCATTGAACCATTCACTAAACCAATTCATTCAAAACCAGAAATGCCATGTGCTGCTTCCAGGCACCCAAAGATTAATTGTTTTTGACTTTGTTGGAATTATTTTAGCATATATAGGTGACCTATGGCACCATTTGCATTTCTTCACTGCCATTCGCAAATCTTTCCCGTGACCTGATTGGATAGTAAAGTGTCCATTGAATGTACACTTCAGAATTTCACCAGAGTAGTAGGTCTTTATGCCTACAGTTGCCTAAATTGCATTCTAGCATACTACTCTCACTATTTTTGCCAAAAAAAGAAATGATGAAAGTAGAATCAGTAAAAGTAGTAATTTAGCAATTGATTCATTCAGGAATGAATCAGGTTACTTGTCGAATTCAGAATCGCATACTAGAATACTATTCTTACTGTCTCTGCAATAGAAATATATTGTAAAAGTAGTAAGTGAAGTATGCTAGTATGTGGTTCTGGAACTGTTTTTTATGAATGAGTCATTGAACCATTCACTAAACCAATTCATTCAAAACCAGAAATGCCATGTGCTGCTTCCAGGCACCCAAAGATTAATTGTTTTTGACTTTGTTGGAATTATTTTAGCATATATAGCAAAAATAGACAAAGTAACTTTGGATATTGTGTCTACCATTTTAGTTAATCAATGTTAACTTCTTGAAGTTGTATTAAACTGATGCATAAATCAAGCAGATCAAAAATAGATCATACATAAAGTTGTTGGTCTGTATATCAGTGCAGCTATGATTACCTGCTTATTATTTGATATTGCTTAAATGAATTTAATCATGTGGCAGTGCAATTGTAACAACAGGACTGTGTGATTTGTGAAATAGAGACAGCAGGTAGTGCGAATTAAATGTAAAAACAGGGAAATCATGTAGTTTCAATAGCATTATAGAGTATAGCTTCATATTTTTTGCTTACAACCCATACTATAATAAAAATGGATTTTGCATTTTTGTATACATATCATATCATGACACTTAAAGTAAGCTTGGGATTTTGTCTCACAGCTCAATAATCTTATTCCAGGTCTACTATAAGAAAATAAATCAGAATTTATTTCAATTAGAATTCAATAGTGGCTTAATTTTGTGAACACCTGCTGTGATAATGAGGAACATTTTAAATCTTGACCAAACAATTGTATCGCCATTAAGACCTGACCCAAACCCTAATAAGGAGAGCCAGAGACAGCATTATCCAGCACTTAAACATTAACTGAGCTTGTGGGACCAATTAAGTCCTATTAAATATACTTCAATGAGTATTGAGCCCAGCATGCTCCAATCACCCTTCACCACAAGAGAGATTTATTTAAGCAGTGGAGACGGCACCGCTGCCCCATGTGGTGTGTGCTGGTACATAGATTGCCCACATGCACACAGCAGTTCCCCAGCTTACCTCCTGTTGTGAGGTTTCAGTCCTTGTGCATTTTGATGTCGTTTCAAAAATACAGAATTTGTGGGTTTTTTTAGAGCATTGACTTTGATAAGTTTTATTTTGATGAACAATATCAATAAGTTTACTCATTGATATTGTTTGCAATGCTTTGAGACGTGATGGGTGGTGAATAGGAAAGTATGTTTAGATTTGGAATATAGTACATAACTTTAAATTCATAATTTTATGGTGCTTTTTGTCCTTTTCTAGATATTGACTCTGGCACACTTAAAAATAAAAGTTCCAGTGATTCCAGAGGAACTATTATGGGTTCACCAAAGAACCTTTAGCTAATGGTTCTGAAAAGAACAATTTATTTCTTAGAGTGAAGAACATTTTATAATCTAAACCTTTTGTGCATTGAATTTTAAAAGAATAGTTCACTAAAATGGAAAATTTGCTGAAAATTTTATTAATTGATGGACTGGAGTTGTGTGGATTACTCGTGGAATATTGTTATGTTTTTATCAGATGTTTGAACTCTCATTCTGATGGCACCCATTCACTGCAGAGGATCCATTGTTGAGCAAGTGACGTAATGCTAAATTTCTCCAAATCTGTTCCGATGAAGAAACAAACTCATCTACATCTTGGATGGTTTAAGAGTGAGTAAATTTTCAGCAGTTTTTCATTTTTTGGTGAACTATTCCTTTAAAGGTTCTTCATGGAACCATAGATTCCAATAAGAACTTTTATTAAGAGTGTGGTATGGAAAAGAGCTCCTGGATTATTCTTCAAAATGTCTCCTTTTGAGTTCCATGGACAAAAGAAGGTCATATGGGTTTGTACCGGCATGAGGTTGAATAACTTGATGTCAAAATTTTAATTTTTGGGTGAACTATCCCTTTAGTGACAATGTCAGGTTTTATATTAGTTGATTAAAGATGGGGAATGAGAGAGAGAGGCAGAGGAGTGGAGGCAGGTAAAACAGGAGGGATGAGGAATCCATTTTTAATCACTCCATGGTAACGGTAACAACGCGAGCTGGCCATCACCCAGAGGTTCTCATTAAAGGCATCAGTGAGTTAAGTATTTAATAACTGTCTACTTTGACAGAGCTTCACAATCACATGGAAGTCGAGGTAAATGGAAGTTGGCAGCCTATAAGACTGCTTAGCATATCTGTCAGAGCAACACTTCATTTTTTCTGTTGTTGTTTCTTTATTTCTGTCACTGCTAAAGCAATCACTATAATGTCCTAATTAGAGAACTCTGTAATTCTGTAAGCTTGGGTTTAAGAGACCTTAGTATTTGGAATAATCTGTGTAATGAAGATCTAGGCCGCTAATGAGGTTTTGGCTTGTCTTTTTTAGGCCAATTAACATTTGGCCTGTGTACATTCCAATAGTGTGTTGCGAATTAGACTTCATAGAGTTTTGGCTGTCGTAGGTGAAATTCCTAATCGACAACTGAGGGACGTACACGCAACTATTACAAAAGGTTCAATCATTCACTGAGACTCCTTTTTTTGTCTTCTGGGAAACATGTAAGTATCTACAGTACCTTCTGAAGGGCAGTACTAAATGAAGAAATATGAGTGTGATCTCAAAATCATACAGTCACTGCTGGAAAGGGATCAAATATGCAAAAGATGCTGGTAAACCTAAGAATTTGCGGGACCTGGAGGATTTTTCTGAAGAACAGCGGACAGTTTAAAACCCCTTCAGACCTGAATTTTTTTCACTGAACAAAAAATGTATTATCCACTTGATATTTGCTCTACTCCAATATAGAAATAATGGTGGCCATTTTAGTCCAAAACCGTACTTGCGATTACCCTTCTAAGGGTTCTGAGAGAGTGGAGGGAAGGAGATCAACGGTGCAGAAACTCTGACACTGAGGAATTACATTGGACTGAACTTATACTATAGGGTCTAAAAGGGCACAACACCACAAATCTGATAACAGCAGCCGTACGGGAGGCTCTTTTTCCCTTGGGGCTGATGGGACATAGCTCTGTGGGGATGGGTAGACAGTTAAATCTGCTGAACTAACACAGTTCAAAGGCCACATCCAGTAATCTCCACACGGCAGGCCTTGCAGCACTCTCGCTCTGTCCTGGTTCTCAGGGAAGAGCAGCTGGCGTGGGAATGGTGTAGAGTCACATTACACTGGCATTTTTCCAGTTTGTTCGGAAAAGAGGGCAGAGTTGATAAACCTGCAGTATAAAGTTAGTCATAAAAAATGTAAAGCAGAACACAACAAGTGACAGAAACAACAGTGAGCCAGCTCTACTGTGCTGTAAACCAGGTGTGATCTTGGTAAAAATCAATTTTAACAATCAATCAACAAACACTTCAGCAGGTAAATTATTCAGCGGAATGCATTGCATTAAACATAAAACAGTGACAAAATAAAAAGTGCCGTTTGAATGCTAAGAGCTGCACAGTATGCATAAACTTAAAAAAGCTTTATAAGAAAAGAAAAGCACTTTGTAAGCTTTTTGCTTAAGCACAACAACCTGAAAATTGGACGCATTTGTCTGAATCCAAAAAAGGGTGGCGTTTCAGCACACTGCCTGATTTGCTTAAAAAATGTACATAACTTTCATAAGCCAGCTTCATTTATTTATTATTTCTTTATTCATTCTTTTGCTATTTCATCGATTCCTTAGACTTACTCGTCAGCTCACAGAACACAGCTCTTGTGATGCCGTAAAACAGTCCAGAACCTTATTAACCAAATAACTAGGGAAGAAAGGTAAAGAAAAAATAATATTTATCTTTCTCCTCTAACCACAAATAGTGTGATAATTGGATTACGAGATTCCATAAAACACTTAAAAGTAGAAGCTAAAGCAAACTCTAATAATCCAACTTTGATAAATATGTAGGCAGAGCATCTTCATCAGAAGATAGCGGGCCTTTGAGCCTGTTTAATTTAAGCGTGAATGCCGGCCTGCTGCAGGATGTTGCACGCTGCTGGAGCGTTAAGTTGAGCTGGATCAAAATGATGACTCTGTTTACGCAGAAGGGATGAGGGATGTTTCTGTAGCAAGGTGCTGAGTGACAGTATACCTCTCCGGAACTGATCTGAGAACAGTACATGAGGATTTCTTTATTGCTTGCTTGTCTCTTATGCTGTTTTTTTTTTTGTTTGTTTTTTTGGTGCCAAAATGCATGATGACCAAAAATAAATAAATAAAATTATATATTGTTTTAAATATACACTACCAGTTAAAAGTTAGTGTATATAGAAAATTATACATGTGATTTAATAATATTTTTAATATTTTAATAAAGAATTGCTTTGCATTGCTGCAGTGTTGTGCTATAAGGTTTGTTAAATGCATAATAGAATAAAATAGAATAGTATCTAAAATTATACAATTATTCATTATATACAGGTGCATCTCAATAAATTAGAATGTCGTGAAAAAGTTCTAACAAGTTCTATAGCACAACATTGCAAAATAATAATAATAATAAAATTGGCAGCAATGCAATGCACTTTGTTTTTTTCCTAAGAAAAAAAAATCATTATCAATTAGACATTGTGCTTCACTGATGTTTGTCTCCCCAAAGACAGCACTGTAACCATGGATACCAGATTCTAACATTCGTTTCCATCCATATGAAAAAAGATGCATGCATTCACATAGAGGAATAGTAAATTCATCACCATGTCAAGCTCTAGGCTATACTGAATGATCCAAGAATGTCTCATGTTCAAAGACTGAACATTTGAAAGAGCATAACACAAGAGTTTTTTCAACCATTTGTCCACATCCAGATACATTTGTGGGTGAAGCAACCCTAAGCTGAACATAAAAATATGTTTTACACAAATGTTTTACTATCACAAATATTATAGGTATTATACATAATCAGCATTCTTGGAAATGACATGTTATTCCACTATGGTCTGTAATTAATTTAATGAAATATAATGAATAAATAAATGGCTCTTCAAACGGATTATTCGTTTATTAATAATCAAAGTGATTTCACCATAAATCATCATATTTGCTGAATTCTAGTTTAGTGCCTGTTTTGCTCTAGCACAGAGGTCACCAAACTCACTCCTGGAGGGCCGGTGTGCTGCAGAGTTTAGCTCCAACTTGCCTCAACACACCTGGAAGTTTCAAGTATACTTAGGCCCTGTCCACACGAACGTGGTTATTTTTAAAACCGCAGTTTTTTCTACTCGGTTTGGCCGTTCGTCCACACGCAAACGCAGCACCAGGTCACTGAAACCGAACATTTTTGAAAACACCTGCCAGGGTGAAGATTTTCAGAAACTCTGGTTGCAGTGTTATCGTGTAGACAGTGAAACCGGAGTTTTTGGTTTGTGACGTCGGAGCCTGAGCTGTTATCTTCGCCTACTGGAAACTTTTTCAAGCTTCTGATTGGCCAACATGGCTTTACGGTTGAGATTATATCGCCACCTGTTGGTTTGGCATGCTCTTGACAGTGCTTCATAGCATGCGTTTTCATGTGGACAGATATTTTTTTTTAAAACGGAGAAGGGAAAACTCATAAGACCTTGATTAGCTGGTTCAGGTGTGTTTAATTAGGGTTGGAGCCAAACTCTGCAGGACAGTGTCCCTCCAGGATGAGTTTGGTGACCCCTGCTCTAGCACATCGCACTTTCTTTCAAAATTTGATCTGCGTTTAGTAGCATATTTGCTTTTGACAATCATTTATAACTTTTTGTTCGATTCTCAGCTGAATTTGACATGTATGAATGAATCTGAAGACATTATTTTATGCTTAATCCTGATTTCAAAGTTAGAATTATGGCTAGTGACAGAAGAAAATGCAAACATGAGCTAGATGTTTTCTGCTACATCTGTGGGTATTTTACTATTTTATCTGTGCGTTTGGTGACCCCTGCTCTAGCACATCGCACTTTCTTTCAAAATATGATCTGCATTTAGTAGCATATT
Source organism: Sinocyclocheilus rhinocerous (assembly GCF_001515625.1). Taxonomy (NCBI): domain Eukaryota; kingdom Metazoa; phylum Chordata; class Actinopteri; order Cypriniformes; family Cyprinidae; genus Sinocyclocheilus; species Sinocyclocheilus rhinocerous. The sequence continues at coordinate 242,169 of NW_015644380.1, forward strand.
TGCTTTTGACAATCATTTATAACTTTTTGTTAGATTCTTAGCTGAATTTGACATGTATGAATGAATCTGAAGACATTATTTTATGCTTAATCCTGATTTCAAAGTTAGAATTATGGCTAGTGACAGAAGAAAATGCAAACAAGAGCCAGATGTTTTCTGCTACATCTGTGGGTATTTTACTACATCCAAACAGCAACAGAAAATTACAGATTTTGTGGAAAGGCTTTCTTTTACCTTTAGTTATACCTTTAGCTTCCCCCCAGAAGCAGAAATTATTTTCAAAATGCAAGGCTGTGTAAGGGATGGATAATTCAAGAGAAAAAAATGAATATATATATAATACTAAATTAAGTTGCTTAGTACAAATTCATATTAAATTTTGCATCATGTTGGCTACCTCAGTTCAAAATTCAGGAACTGAACTGCAGTTTAAAAGGCTTCTCAATTCAGTCTGAATGCCACACAATCTTGTAGATAATATTTACTATCTGCTGCCAATATTTACTATCATGGTCCAAAATGTGGATTGGGGAAGCAGGATCTCTTTCATTTTAAATGAGATATGATTTGTGCCAATTGAAGATCAAAGTAGAAATCAGTTCAATGATCTGCTCATCATAAGCGCTTGTAAGATTTCTTCAGAAAGTGCCTTGCCTTCACATTTAAAGAAGTGGCTGCTCAAATACATGCTTTTAGTCAGCAAAAACTAAAATCCTGGATTCATATTTTGGACAAGGAATGGTTATTGCTTTACTTACAGTATATTGCCATTTCACATGTGCTTTACAGCACAAATAAAGTGCAAACATGACGGGAAACACCTCAAATGGGCCAATGTGAAAGGACTTTGCTTAATTATTTACCTTTTTTTAATATTACCTATTTGCTAATGTCTGTCTACTACTGGACTTATGAGCCTATTAAATATTAATCACACAATGTGAATAATATTCATGAGCCAGGCTGATAAGTTTTACAATCATGTCATCCTTTCACACCTCAGATCTCTCCTACACAATAACTTTAGATGTTTAATTTTTCGGCAAGGTTATTTTTTTCCCACTTGACAGGTTAAGTGTGTTAAAAAAATGAAAACCTTTCAGCAACCCCACCTCCTTGACAATGTACATGTTGCTTAAGTGGCTCATACGGAGAAGCAGGTGAATGAGGGTGTTTGTATTTACAGCACTCAAGGGCACTGAGTGCTCTGTTCTACACGGCGAAGCACTCAGTGCCCTTGAGGATGAGCCAAGTGACAGAGGTACATGATAAACTCTAGACTGTGTGCTGTTTTTATGAGTAATGTTTCAGAGATCTGCCAAGAATAGTCCAATTTTACAGCCAGCATCCAGTGAGCGAATGTGCGAAATATAAGTAGAAAATGCCATTAGTCAAATGTGTTAAAAACACACTTCAAGAGTACAAAAGGAAAATGATGATATGCAATAAAAGCAGCAACTACAATCTAAAAGATGAGGAGCTCATGCTTATGAGTGCTTGTGAACGTTAACAGCATTTCAATATAATTAAAATCAAATTATGAACACCATAACAAAAAGGAGAGATGCATGGGAGCTCTTATGAATCTTATTATGTTTTAGAATATATGATAATTAGACATTACTGTATTCATTGTATTCATTCATTCATTCATTCATACAGTTATATTCTGGTCATTTTTGTCATAATTCTGTCTCAGAGGTTTGCTTTTTGCCATGAATATTTCCAATTATGTTTAAATTCTTAAATGGAGTGAACAGGAAGGATTTTTCTGTCTTGGCTATGTGTCGGTGTCCTGGTTTCCCCTTTAGTTTTACCTCAGTGGTGTCTCGTGTTTTGATTTATGTTCAGAACTATCCAGTGTCGATCTTCTCAGCAGATACCGAGGACTGAGCTGTCTGTGTTTATATCAATGACGTGACGATCAATAATAAGCCAAAAAGCGTGTTGTACCAAACCGATGTTGAGTCTCCCATTCTGAATAAGCCTGAAAGGAATAAACGAAAACTTATTAAGGAATTAACTTAGAAATTCATGTTGAATGACTGTAAACATTGTGCTGTTGAGGTTCTTATGTTTTTATTTATTTTCTATTCCCTTACACCTTCTTTATTTATGCTTTTTTATTTTGTTTTTTTTATTTCGCTCAGTTGCAGCACATCAGACCTTGATATGAAGATACCTTTTGTAAAAGATTTTTTTTGTGTGTGTGCTGAATACAACTCTGGGATTGTGGGAGGTGGTGAAGATGTTTTAGAGAAGAATAGCTTTGAAGGTAAAGGGCAACGTGGTCCTATGCATTGTCAAAAAGTGTGTTTACCATAACAGTATCATGTTAACATCTCTGCACCACTAGATCTCATAATTCAGTTTTATAATAACATTTTCACGGTATAAAACTGAATTTTCACTTCTTATATTTTTATAATTATACATTTTATGATTTAACAAAATTACATTTTATTTGCTAAATTAAATTATAAAATTTACAGAAGAATGCATATTTACATAGAAATACATTAAATGCTTTTGTGAAAATACAATTTCAAAATATGGGTAAAATAATGTTCCACCATCATTCAGCGTAACAGATATATTTTTGTAAAAAATGAAACACCATACTTAATCAGACCTGTACTTAGTAAAATATATAAAAGACAGTTAGTTGGGTTTTGAGGGCTGCACTGTTATCCTTAAATAGAGTATTTTAATGTCATCTAATGATTCTTGTTCTAAATTTGCCCAACAAGACTTTTTGGTATACAAACTATTGTTACACTGAATTACATTTTAGTGGGTGTCTTCTGTAAATAATGGTAAAAACGTATGCTAGTCATTATTTTTGCTGATTAAAAAAATAAATAAATAAATGGGACACGTTTTAATATATGGGGGTAAAAATGTTAGTAGAAGCTGGTTAATTTTATGCCAAAGTCTGCACATAACATCTTTTCAGATTATTCTGAAGTTTGCTGCTTCAGTGACAGGTGTTATTAATTATTCATTTCCTGCTTCAGTGACAGGTGTTATTGATTATTAATTTCCTATCCTTCAAAACAGCTCAAATGAAAAGCACTGCTCAATATCTGAGATGAAACGTAACACTTGCATAAGTCTGTAGAGCTTCTTAGAGTTCCTTCTCCAGCAGTCTGTCAATTCCACTGCATTATTGGAAGTGTCATAAAATGGTTTATTTATAAACTATCGCTTAGCACGGTCAAGGGCTCTGATAACCTTGGATAATCCCACAGATGGTCCTTTGTTCCATGACACAATTTGTGCTAAAATGAAAAGCATTATTCTTCAGTCAATATCTAATTTTCTTGTTTCACCAGGTAGAACAGAAGAGATCTACTCAGCTTCCTGCACACAATTTTTATGAGGCTTGCTGGCACCATTTGTCCTCTGCAAATGTGTGATTTATTTTTGAGCTTTAACAGTGTATTGCCTTGACAATGAGGCACCATGTATTCTGGATTAAAATTGACAGCAGTTCATTCATTTTGATGCACCTCAGTATGTGTGGGAGCTTCTCTCTTATTCTGTTATTGCATTAGTCATGGTGTACTGTACATCGGAATCTAAAATGTAAGCATATCACAAGGGCAACCCAATAAGCCTAAGGCGAATATGAAAGAACATCTGTTTCAGAAATAAGTGTGATTAATATCACTGACCTTCACATATAGTTTTACTTACATAATGTATGAGATATTGTACAGTGGGGGAACTTAAAGGGACAGATTACCCAGAAATGCGAATACTGATTTCATTGAACACCAAAGTTTATCAGAATGTCTGAGCTGCTCTTTTACAGTGAAAGAGGATGTTGACCAGGGGCTTTCAAGTGTGAATGGTCTGTGGTCACCATTTACTTTAATTGTATGGAAAAAAGCAGCAGGCACATTCAGGTCATATGGATGAGTAAATAGTAACAAAATGTCATAAAAAAAAAATAAAATAAAAAAAAAAATCTTTTTGGACCCCACTTATATGGAAAAAACAACAAAACTGAGACATTTTCCAAAATATGTTCTTTAGTGATCAAACATTTATAGTTACTTCTTATAAATTGTATAGTTAGTACTGTAATTTATAAAAAAAAAAATATATATATATATATATATATGTGTGTGTGAAATATTCCTTTTACCATTCTAAAAATTATATGATCAATAACCTATATTACTGAAATCCATGAAGAACTAAGAATATACCAATATATAAAATATATTGTGTATATATGATTATTACACAAAAAAAATGAAAAGTAAAATTTAAAATTGTAAATGTAAAAAAGTGAAATGTATTATTAAAATGACAGCTGTGGTTGCCAAAATTTTACCATAAAAATATGGTAGCAATATTTCAAGTTTTATAGATTTAACTTAAATTTACAGTAAATAAATATATATGTAATTGCCTGATATAATGTTAATATAATAAATAAATTAATTAATTAATTAATTAAAAACACTGGCGGTAAAGACAAAACCATATGATAAAATGCATTACAAGTAGATAAATACTAATAAAAAGGTGCACAGTGTCATGCACACAAATACAAAACTTTAAGAACAAAAGATATAACATTTAACACTAATGTACATAATTGATAAGAAAAAAACTAGGAATAAACAGTTATTTTAATGAAAAAAAGTGTCACACAGAGAATTCACAGAAAATGTCAATTCATAGTCTTTCACCGTAAATTATACATTGATAAAATGGGTGTAGGATTGCTTATGAAACAATTTTACAAATAATTTAATAGAAACTGCAAGTAACACTGAATTAAACATTAAACATTTTTAAGTAGAAAGACAACGTATTTTCATGTAAAACGTGCTTCAATAATCTGTTTTATTTACACTTTACAATTTAGAAAACTTCATTTGAAAAACTTTTTCAAAAGAAAAATCATTTGTACAGCATAGGAAGACTTTTTCACTTCCAAAAAATTGTACATTTAACATTATTTTACTGTAAAGTTATATGAAATGTCATTAGATCTATTACAGTTTTTCACTGTACTGTACATAGCAGGGGATCTTACTGTCAACCATTTAAAAGGTTTTTACTGTAGCATTTTTACGGTCTTTTAACAGTATTTTAAATTAGGATGGGGAAATTATTACAGAATAAGAGAATAAATTCAATATTTAATGCTTCCAGCACTCCCAGATGGGCAACAGAGGGATCCAGACAGGGTCAAGACATGTACACCAGCCCCATTCATAAAAGCAGAGTGTCTGTTGGAATCTGACAACCATCCAGCAGCCTCATTCCCCCTGAGGAGGTAAAGAGAGGCCATGCTAGGAAAAGGACTCAAGCTTTTAGGGCAAAAAGAGAGTAGGTAGCTTTCCTCTGAAGCTTGCTCAGTACATCTTATGAATTATTGAGAAAGAAAAATATATGTTGGGTGGATGGAATGGGAGATGTGTAGCATTAGTAGTTTGGCCTATTTTCCCTCTAGCTTGTTAAAAGCAATTGTCCAACCAATTTGTCATTCTGCCCAAAACGTCTCCTCCAGCAAATGCTGACGAGAAATAGAGGGAGGTGGCATGAAGATAAATGTCTTCCCCAACTACCTGCCCAAACCTCACATTTCGTTTAACAAATGATAAACAAAGCAAAACAAACTTGACTCCATATTAAGCTCTAGTCCAGGTGTTTGAATCACATTTGCTATATGACAAGTTTTCAAGATCATAACAAGCTAGAGCTGAATAAACAGATTTGCTTGTGGTGGGTGTAATTCACACTCACGTCAATAAATGCTGTTAATGAAAATGGTGACTTTTTATAACAGTGCCCAACAGATGTTAACAACACCTCATTATGAATTCAAATAGGTGTTGTTTAAGGTGCAAGTGTCAGAATATGCTAACAAGCTGCTAATCGAAATTTCCTGAAAGTGGGTATGGGTTTGTCTCATGAGCAAATGTGATTCAAACACCTGGACTAGAGCTTATTATGGAGTCAAGTTTGTTTTGCTTTGTTTATCATTTGTTAAACGAAATGTGAGGTTTGGGCAGGATGTTGGGTGGATGGAATGGGAGATGTGTAGCATTAGTAGTTTGGCCTATTTTCCCTCTAGCTTGTTAAAAGCAATTGTCCAACCAATTTGTCATTCTGCCCAAAACGTCTCCTCCAGCAAATGCTGACGAGAAATAGAGGGAGGTGGCATGAAGATAAATGTCTTCCCCAACTACCTGCCCAAACCTCACATTTCGTTTAACAAATGATAAACAAAGCAAAACAAACTTGACTCCATATTAAGCTCTAGTCCAGGTGTTTGAATCACATTTGCTATATGACAAGTTTTCAAGATCATAACAAGCTAGAGCTGAATAAACAGATTTGCTTGTGGTGGGTGTAATTCACACTCACGTCAATAAATGCTGTTAATGAAAATGGTGACTTTTTATAACAGTGCCCAACAGATGTTAACAACACCTCATTATGAATTCAAATAGGTGTTGTTTAAGGTGCAAGTGTCAGAATATGCTAACAAGCTGCTAATCGAAATTTCCTGAAAGTGGGTATGGGTTTGTCTCATGAGCAAATGTGATTCAAACACCTGGACTAGAGCTCAAAATGGAGTCAAGTTTGATTTATTATGTGTGACTTTTGTTGCTCATTTGATATGATGTAAAAAAAGGAGTTGAGGTTTGGCTGGTTAGCATAGCATAGTTAGCCCCTGCTGATAGATGTCATAACTACACCATTTGGCTGCCAAAAAAAAATAATTTTTCTTAATTGATGGCCATTTGACGGCCTTGCAATCGTTTTTATTCCCATAAAATGCATAAAGTAGCTGTGTATTCTATTGAAATAAACATGTTTGCAAGCAACATTAAACACATATATTCCATTATATTATAGTACATCATCAGCCAATCAGCATTGTCATGGCATCATTTTCCTGAGTTAGTCACATGGTTGAGGTAACTAGCTCAAAAACACCTGGCGGTAGAACTGAGCACCCATGAGCACTTTTACTTCCGGGGGGTCCCGCAACAGCCATAAACTGCCATAAAGATGGATGGGAATGCTAACAGTTAGCACTCTCTAGGTATTATATATACCCTTGTGGTTAAATATCTTTTCAGATAAGGATGATCCATGAACTATCTTTATATTGTGCCCTTGAGTAAAGCACTTAACCCCAGGTTGTTTTAGAGGAACTGTTTGCATTGTACAGTACGTTGCTTAGGAGTAAAACAGATAAAATACTTCATAATTACTGTAGGGAAACTAATTTCCCATTTTATCTTGCACATCAAACAAGAGCTGGTTGCAGCAGATTGATTATAGTCTAAAACTAAGCCATAAAACATTTTTGTTACTTAAAATAAAACGAATGTCAACTGAAATGAAATAAAAGATAATAGTAGGAGAGAGATGTGACTGTGATGTTGTACAGAAAGCCTTTATGTACATGGTTTATCCGCATTTTATGCAGATTGTTTGCTGCTGGCACGCGTCCCCTCATTATAAATAATCCTACATTCGTAAACATATTTTTTCCACTTAAAGTTGAAGAAAGGGGGCAATGCATTTGTACCTTCACTGGACAACCTTCCTTGTTATTCAACTGAAGATGTTGTGCATTTGAAAAAGAAAAATGTTTAAAAAGAGCTTCATAATGAGATTTTTTTTTTTTTATGCCTCAGGCCTTGTGCTATTGGTTGATCAGTGGCAATCAGCAAAAGCTGATGCATTACTGTAATTTCCTTTGATTTGCAGCGAATTTGATCACACAAGCACTATAAATCTCTGGGAAGCAGCAGAGAAGCAGCCTGGGTTGTAATCATGTCTTTTTTATTACCTTATATTGTATAAAGTGTAGGAAGAGAAATAGAGATGAATGGCCACAGTATGTTATTTATATATATGACTGTGTTATTTACAGAACCCTGGTGGGGAGGGTATCTCCAATAATGCAAGGAAAGTTTAACTTAATGTATTCCAGATGAAATCATGCACTGACATTATAGAAATATTTCCTTTAGGAACAGAAATGATTGTGGATATCTCACCAGGGCAACCAGACCAAGTACATCTGCTTTAAAGGGAAAGTACACACAAAAATGTATATTCTGCCTTCCTTTAGACATGGAATATTGTCAGAACATTCATCAAGGTTATCTCAAGGTTAAGAACAAACATTACTTTTCTTAGTAACATTAATAGAATGTTTGTTCAAATTTATCTGGTCTTTAATAAGCACAAAACGTTATTTATGCATCGCTCATGGAGCGTTTTTCACATTTTCACATTTTAGTTGTACATTAGTCTGTTTTTTAAACGTCACTACTTAAATGTTACACTTTCCATTTTGTTTGCAAAACTGAACATTCCCTTAGTATTTTCTTTAATGTTCACATAACCAAGAAAATGTTTTTAAAAATTGTACGTTCATTCAGAACATTCAGAAATAACGTTTCATAACCTAATGGGAACGCATTAAGAACATTTTGTTAACTGTCATGTTGTTCCAAACTTGTATGACTGACTTTCTTAAGTGGAATGCAAGATTCCTTTTCTAAGAATATCAATTTTTTAATGGAAAATATTGAAATTGAATGAAGTCTAATTTGGTGATTCACTCTCATGATTATGAATCAAGATGTGATCAAATTAATCCCAAATGTGAGAAATGTAATTAATTAGAAGAGCTAATTGTTACCTCTAGACAAGGCAAGGAAAAGAAGAGATGGATCTAGTCACAGCCATTCTACTTTTTTAACAAACAAAACAAAGGTAAACCAACATTCCACTAAGTTAAAATGAATTAGATATTGCATATAATAGTACAGTAAAACATAAAGTGTTGCACATTTTATTTTGTGCAACACTTGAAACAGTTTTTTATCTCTTAATTTGAAGCACCACAATTACTAAACTGTGTTGTCTGTTACATAGGGACTACTGAACAGACATGTAGAAGTATTGAAAATCAAAATAAAGCTCTGTAAACACTTGCACTTTTACAAAACAATAAGTGTGTCCCATCGGGTAATCAAGTATTCCCTTTCAGTCAGTCACGTTCGACATTACGTCGACACTGATGTATAAGGGTATCACTTGTGAGCCCCAATCACCTCTGAGCATTACAAGAAACGGCCAATGAATATTGGCAAGTGGACTTTGCATGCCAAGCCACTCCCCGTACATATGGGTATATAAGATGGCGGCATGCATCCACTTTTTTTTTTTTTTTTTCTT
>NW_015644380.1:251458-269314 GCF_001515625.1 Sinocyclocheilus rhinocerous
TTTTTTTTTTTGCTTTGGAGCCAATTGCATCGTGGGTGCCTGTTCTTCTGAATAGAACAACAAGAAAACTACGATCTTCAGGAACTTCTCTGGTGCATTCGAATGGCACATTCAGAGGCGTGTTTGCCCCTATGTTCCACCCCTGGGCTCCCCAGCTAAAAGAGCAGTTTTCCTGAACAGCTTGCATGGTCGTGAGTGTCTTTTGAGATGCCTTTCTGACCATGTGCTTCTGGGTGTGGTAGTTTTCTTACCTCTGATGGCGGGCACGATCGCTGTCTCATGTGTCAGGGCCTTAAGCACGCTGAGACGGCTTTTGTGGATGGGCGGCAGCTCAGTCGAATTCGGAAGCTGAGTTGACGGCCATGCTCCTCCGGGCCGCCAAGAGCATCGGGTTGGAGGTGACCTTGCCTCCATCTTCCGAGCACTCGAGGTTGGATGATTGGTATCTGGGCTCCAGACGTGACTCTCGGCCACACTCCATCCCAGTGCCTTTCTTTCTGCCCGGTCACATTTGAGCTCCTCCCTCCTCACTACCCTCGATGGTGGGGGGTATGTGGATGTTCCCCCGGGTGGAGCTTGTGGTTGCGGTGCACTTGTGCCCGCAAAACACCGCCACCTGGAGGAATCGTCTGTGACTCCCATCCAAAGCTTGTAAACTGACGTCAGCCCTGGCTGCCAAGGCTTACAGTGCTGCGGGCCAGGCCACCTTCACCCTACATGCCATGGCCATCCTGCAAGTATATCAGGCCAAGGCTCCGAAAAAGCTGCACGAGGGTAGTTCTGACCCAGAGTTGATGCAGGAGCTGCATATGGCAACGAGCTTCACCCTTCGGGTGACAAAGGTCACGGCAATGGAAGGAGCTGCTCTTTTTGGGGTTAGCAACATCTGGGCCCCCTCCCCCCATGGAGGGCTGGGGGAATTCACAACCACGGATGCCCATTCTGTCGCTGGCCATCAGGCCGGCAATACACACCTTTTCAATAAAAGAGTAGTTTCCTTTCTTTCCTTGCCATTTCGCCACGGGATCTGGGGAATCAGGTAAGAGCTTCTTCCCTGCCTCTACCTCGGGACGCTATGCTTCCCGGGTTGGGCTCTCTTCCTCCCCTCTGCTGCCCCACCATAGGTACGTCAGGAATCGTCCCCCTGGTGCCGCTTACCCGGAGTCTGGGGGCCTGGCGCTCCCCAGCCCGTCTTTCGGCTATGCAATTCAATTCGCCAGGCGCCCTCCCAGCTTCATGCATGCAGAGATTGCGATCCTTTTGGCGAAGTACATGATAGCGCCTGTCCTTCCAGCCGAGATGAAATCTGGGTTTTACAGCCCTTATTTCATCATACCCAAAAAGAGCAGTGGGTTACAACCAATCCTGGATCTGCGAGTCCTAAATTGGTCCCTTCACAGATCCTTCAGGAAGCATTACTTGATCATCAGGTTCCTGAAAGGTGTGAGGAGATTGAATCCATCTCGATCGTGCCTCATGTCCTCTTGGGATCTCTCTGTGGTCTTTGCAGGACTACGGAGAGTTCCTTTTGAAGTGCTTGACTCAGTTGAGCTAAAGATTATGTTGTTTGAGACAGTGCTCCTGGTCGGGCTCATCTCTATCGAGAGGTTTGGCGACCTGTAGGCATTGTCGGTCAACGAATCGTGCCTTGAAACTCCCCTGAAATGGGGTTAAGACAGTATCTTAGACTGCGCTGCGATCAGACTTGTGATTTCACATTCTTCCATGGATGTGTCTCCACACCCCAACGGTTGCTGAAATAATATTGTGAGTAGTCCTTTCGGCTTACTTAGTAAGTCCTTACAACTGATATGTTATCTAGCTTACGGGGCATTGGGCAGGTTATGGATTGAGGTGCATCTGTCCTGGCATGCTTGCTTGCTAGCACTTGCGCCATCAATTCTCTTAACACAGTTCTGGTTGTGACGTTTTCCATAGGGACCCCTAACACCAGAGTCGACATAATTTCAGTGTTAAAGTAACGTCAGTTTCGTCCATCATGCCACAACTTTGAACTGTGCTGAATTCCGGGATGCTTCTTGGCTCCTCAGAACAAACCTGAATGAGTGGATGCATGCCGCAATCTTATATACCTGTATGCAAATATATATACCTTGGCATTCAAATTCCACTCGCCAACAGTTTGGCCGTTTCTTGTAATGCTCAGATGTGATTGCGGCTTCCAAGTGTCCTAACGTCAGTGTCAACGTAATGTCACCGTTCCCTCCTTCAGGGAATGAGGGTTACATAATGTAACCGAGACGTTCTACACACACTTGCTGTCCTCACGGCCACTCATATAAAATACGTCATGTAAATAGACAAGTGGTCAAGTGCAATAATCACAAGTGTGGGTATTTGGACGGGCCCTAACACAGGCAAAACAAGGATGTACAAACTGAAAGGTCCAATAAACCAAAACTAAATGTGACAAGATGTGAAAGTGTCTCTTTTGTCATGTTAACTAAAAAAAAAAATCGTAAAACTCAAGTCAGTACCACTAATATAACTGAAAGTGAGAGTCTTTCTGATAATGGTAAATTTTATGACTTTCTCAGTGTTACTGCGGTTTAATCAAATGTCGCTGTTCTCAATAACACCCTGTTTACCATCTATTTCTGATGAGCTTTCAAAGAGCTCTAATAATGAGTTCTAATAATGCACTGAAAGTCACTCGTGAAAAAGAGAGACTTAAACATTAAGAGTGATTTAAATGCAAGTTTAACACGCAATACACATTGTTTTGGGTAATTGCCTGTATGTCTGCAGCTCACCGTGGGAACACTATGGGCAGCCCGGCGTCGTACGGCTCTTTCGACATGTGGGTACTTATAAGGTAGCTCAGTCTGCGTTGTGACAGACCCATAATGATTGAGTCAGACAACTCTTAGTAGAACTGCAGGCAGACTGATTGCCTGTTCCTTCTTCATCAGAAACCAGTTAGGAAAAGACCTGCCAAATAGCCAGTCACAGTTGTCTCGGAATGAACTCGGAGCCAGGATGTTATCTTTATCTAAGATTTAACACATACATTGGGGCTAAAGTCTGAAACCAATAGTGAAAATTATGATTTTTGCATTTTTTTTTTCATTTAAAGTTTTTTTTTTTTACATTACAAATTAAATTTATCAGCATAACAATTTGACAAAGTTGAATTGAAAAAGTTGCACTATTCAAAAGTCTGGGGTCGTCAAGAGGCTTATTTGATCAAAAATACATTAAAGTAGTACTGTTGAATATTACAATTTAAAATCATCTATTTTAATACATTATAACATGTAATTTATTCCTGTGATGGCAATGATGAATTTTCAGCAGCCATTACACCAGTCTTCAGTGTCACATGTTCCTTCAGAAATCATTCTAACATGCTGATTTGCTGCTCAATTCTTATTATTTTCAGAGTTGAAAACAGTTGCTTCATATTTTTATGGAATATTATATAGATTTTTTTTAAGATTCTTTGATTAATTGAAAGTTTAAAAATAGCATTTATTTGAAAAATATTTTGTAACATTATTTTGATCAATTTAGTGAACCATTTCTAAAAAATTATGAATAAAAAATAATATAAAATCTTACAACCCCAAACATTTGAACTATAAAGTTTTTTCTTTTCTTTTTTAGTATTTGGTTTGTCACCCTGTATCTTTCATTTGCTTATTTGATTATTGACCTAGAAATAGTGCTTGATCTTAAAAATGTCTTATTTATTTTATATCATAATATTTCCTTATTACTTTCAGATTATTTATATAGTTTGATCACCCAAGGGTCTGGATAAGCATTTATGACCTGAAAGGAGTTTTAAAATATATGGCTGATGTGCTAGTTTTTATCTTGCTTTTGTTAAGCATATAAGCTAAACATTCAGCTGTATTTATACTTACTCATGACTCAAAACAATGAAAATTCTGTTGGGCTATTGTAGACATTTTATGTGGTAATTCATCATGTTGTGCAAAATACAATATGAAAAATGCATTTCGTGAGTCACTGAGGTTCTGAAGATGAGAAAGTCATTTCAGTTTACACATTCCCTGTGTGTTGGATACAGCCAAATATTAAACATGCTGAAACAATTAAGGTTTTATAAAACACATTCTGTTTGCAAATGCATAGGGGTTTATTTTTTCATATTTTTATCTTGAATTCTCCATGAGCATCCAATCGTAATGTTGTTTACTTTGCTCTAATGCATTGAGCATCCTTAACTTTTGCACCCTAGAACTTTAGTGTTTCTGTAGTTACATTTTATAAAGAAGAAAAAGATTCATAGAAACAAAAAGTGACAAAATATGAAGGAGAAATTACTTCAGTTGCTTTTTAAATATAAAATATCACAGTGTGACACAATGACATGAGAGAATGTTACTGTTCTTTGCTCCAGCAGCCTCCAACAACACACCTAGTCATCTTCGCTCTTTAAAAACATGGAGATTTCAGCATATTGAACTCAGCCAGTCGTCCTGTTTAACATTCTGTTCTCAAACTGAGCCGAGCATATGTAGCTTAACTTGACCTGCCAACACAGATCCTATGGTTGAGGGAACACAGGACCTGCTACTAGTCAAAATTATTGTTAGGCTCCTCTCAGCATTCTGATATAGAAGATGTAGACAAGCCGTAGAATTTTTAGATATGAAAAGTATATTGAAATAGGTGTCTGTTTTGTCTCATCATAATACTTAATATCTGAGATAGAATGTCAAGGAAATTAAATGTGAAGTATAGTCCCTGATTTTTCAATACATTTAAATTAATGTCTTTGTTAATGCTATCAGTTGTATTAGCCTCATAAATGCTGCATAAGTTGAGCCTTATTTGACAGCAGACTGAATGACCTTCATATCATCTGAGTTAACGTTGTCCAGTGACCCTTCATTGCTCATTGTCAGAATGAAAATATTTTCCTAGAAAGTAATGGAGCTTCATGTATTACGTATAAATGTCTTAACTACCCTTCCTACCATTTCTTTTTCATTTACATGTACCTATTGTTCCTTTCAAATGGCAAATCTTATTAATGGACTCAAGCCATGAAGCATGACTCCTCAGGTAATTGTTTAACATCCAAATGCTAATTTCATATCTTTAATGCACAAACGAGTCAGAAATGTGAACAAATAGTCTATGAGCTAGTCAGATATCATTTAAAAACTACATGAAATCATGTATTTATGCGTTTACTTTCTTAACAAATCAATGCCATTGATCTGTATCCGACTTGTTATTGCATATTATTCTTCCAAAGTGTAGATGAGTTTATTTGTTCATCGGAGCAGATTTTGATCAATTTAGCATTACATTTCATGATTAAAAACATCACAATAATCCACAAGTAATCTACTGTACATTACTCTAGTCCATCAATGAATGTCTTGTGAAGTGAAAAAATGTGTGATTGTATAAATACATCAGTCCATCATTAAAACATTTTATCAAACCATTAATTAATTTAAGAAATATAAAAAGTTGGCTTTCACAATAATCAAAATGTAATAACTTTCTCTGCTTCTACAACTAATTCTGAAGTAACCAAAACTGTGAAGGCAAGGAAAAACGAACCAATAATATCACAAAAAAGTAACCAAATTTACAGAACAAATCAATCCAATCCTGCCTATATTATTTCTTATTAGTTTTCTGTATATTCTAATATACTGTCACCTTTAAAAATGCAACTTTACAGAAGTTAATTGTATTGTGAATGCATTTTTAAATGCGTTTTTTAACTTTCGTGTTCTGTTTGGAATTTTAGAGGTCATTTTAATAGCTTTAAAATAACATTAAAGCCTTTGAAACTTCATGTCTTTTCTCAATCTTATAGAAGTGATTATAAACAAAATGTCAACTTAATAACATGCTTCAACTGTCCTCCATGAAATGTTGAATTATTTATTTATGTTTAGAGTCTCAGTGACCCCAGATATAATGCATGAATGAACATGCCTGATGGATTCGAAACATAAAAACCATAGTGAATCTCAAGGGTCAAAAGCCATAGGTGGAGATAGTGTGGACTATTACTAATACTACTGCTGATAGTGATGATGATGATGATGATGATGATTTTTTAAGGGATCAGTTAATTGTTATGTTGCCATTTAGTTAAATATCTGCACTGTAGCACAATGCACAGAATGTTAAAAAAGCACTTCATAGTCTTCACAGAATATGTTTGAAGCATTGCCATTGTATGAGACTGTCTCTGCTGTGACATGAAATAGATTTTGATTATCACAAATATGCCATAAAATGCGATTGAAAAAAATGTCAGGTCTACTTATTGCAGTAGCGAACAATCTGAGAGTTCAGTGTTTCATCTACATATACTTTCAGTCTCCTCAGATACTTCAATCTGTGTGTTTTCCGATTCAGTAATATCAGTTACTCACAGGCAGGATCCATTAAAACATGTCTGATACAGAATCACTGTGGCAGTCTAAGAGGCACTATAAGCGTTATTGACTGGCTGAGAGCTCGCGGTTGTGAAAATTGCACTGTATGGTTCTCAGACTTCCTCACATTTATGTTAATGTTTATGAGTTTGTATTTTTAAGATTTGCTAAATATAAATAAAAATAAAAAAGATGATCAGCATTTTGGTTTCTCTGGGCAAAGTTCTGAACCAATTCAGCCTCCAGAGCACAATGGTTTGTGGGCAGTATCAGCCATTAGTGTGTGCACGGATCCATACTTCAAAAATCTACCAGAAATAGCACACCATCCAGGGATTTTTGGCATACTCTTTTCAACATACTATGCTTTGAATGAATAATATGTACATTGGGATGCAAGGACAATCACTTGTTTTTATTCCTGAATGAATCAGTGTTTTTACCAAATCGGTTGACTAAATGATTCAGTTATTCTCTAGATGAAGATGGTTGTTTTGTTCCTGAATGAATCAGTGGCTGTGGCTGAAATTGTATAATCCCTAAGTAGGTACTTCTTTTCACAACCACTAAAAAGTATGCTCTATATATATGCATGTGTGTAGTATGAATGTACTACATCCATGATGTTGTCATTGTCATGTGACCTACCAGCATAAGTTGCATTTCTTCCCTGCCATTCACAGATCCTCTCCTGTGGCCTCTTGGGATACTAAAGTGTCCATCGGATGCACTCTACAGAATCTCACCAGAAGTAGTCAGTCCTCCTTTTCGCCAGCTGATTTATTATGAATACTAAGAATTCGCACATAGTACTCTTTTCACATACTTTTCGCCTATAGGGAAGTATTCGATTTCAGATGCAGCTAGTATTTTGAATGAATCAGTTTACTAAATTATTCAGTTAATGAATATTTTTAACAAATCGGTTGACTAAATGTTTCTGTGATTCACTTATAAATAATGTTGTTGCATCTGAATACGCCTATGCTTCCTTACTATGTAGTAGGCGAAAAACAGTATGTGAAAAGAGTATGTCTGAATTAACAGTAAATAAATAATAATTACTATTCAAAAGATGTACATACTCAGAGAATGAGTTTTCAGCAGCCAGTCACTTGAGTCGTTCCTGATTAAAACAATGATTTTCATGAATCTGTTGACTAAATGGTTCAGTGATTCACACATAAAGACAGTCATTTCATTCCTGAATGAATTGGTTGATTCAATAATTTACTTATAAAAGCAGTAACTTGCTGGCTTAATGATGTGGTAGATGCTGCATGTCCTTTGAGATTAATTGTAACTGAATATTACATAAGAATACATTATAAGATCAAAATGTAAAAACAAATATAATGTCTGAGGTCTGCTCTGCTTTAAAGCACAAGAGAGAGTAGATATTGAATGTGTGAGCATAAGTGAGAAAGTGAAAGAAACACTTTTTTTGTTTTAAACATATCGTTCTTACATTTGTTTTTCACACCTAAAAATCAAATAATTTCACATCGCTCTCTCTACACTTTGCCACAAAGTTGTTCCTCTTAACACAATTTTTCCTTGTACATTTGATTTACCCCCATGAATAATCTCTCACATTTTGCATTGCTGTAAAAGTTTAATATTGTTTGTCTGGCAAAACTTTTATCTCAATTTTTTTTTTCGGAAGGCAGAGGTTAACCTTGGCTAACAGAGCCTTAAGTGCTGTTATGAATAATTAATCAAACGCGTAAGAGCTTGACTCACATGGTTTTAGTTTATTTTCTGGTCATATATTGCTGATATGCACAATAATTCATTATTGACTTTTGAATAAATTAGGATAGTAATGCTAAACAAACAGTTAATTCTAAACCCAGAAAAACTTTAATCATATCCTGGTATCATTATACTTTTACAGGATGGTAATGTGATACACCATTGCATCTTATAGACCTTGCATGCACACATCTGAGAGACAGATAAAAAGATCTTTTCTGAATCAGCTCAGCTTGTTCAGTAATTTATTCACAGTTCCTGTAACACAGTTCAGTAAATGAAATGCTTTTATCATTTTTTTCCCCTAGCTGGGTATGGGCAAGATTTCCCCCTCCCATTTAATCAATATTGACTACAGATATTGTCATATCATTAACATTAATAATATGATATTATGTATTGCATTGTTACCTTAAATATGCACTTTATACATCAAGTGGAAGTGAAAGAAATGATCACTACTAAGTAGAAAAGAAGTTCATTTCTAGTTAGTTGAAACTGAAATGAAGTGGTAAGTCTCAAATTGTTTCAGAAATTAAAACCAAATCTAACATAAAACAAAGCCAACCTGAGTAAACAGAAAAAAAAAAATGTTTGAAGCAAAAAAGTTATCTACCAACTGGGCGTGTGTCAAAAAGTATTTGCCCATGTAGTCACTAATTCCCAAATCTATGAAACTGCATTTATGTGTATTAACCTCCTAAATTAGGAATTTATTGAGGCAAAAAAAGTGTAGTTAACTCTACCGCATGGTGTGGCCATATGGCAACATGGTCTTTGTGTTCATTTCCTTGCCACTGTCTCTTTAAGAGAACATTCTCGTTTTTTTTGTTGGAAAGAGAAGACCTTAGTTTAGCCAATGATGTGCTTTGAGTAAGTCACATGACATGCAGTTTTTTTCTTGAGAACTGGTCTTTAAACTAAAGTGTGACCAATTTTTTTAACGATTTCATAAAAACACATTATAATAAACACGTAAACACGTTTTGAAGTATACTGAAATAGCATTTTTGTGTAAAACATAGTCCAGTCAACTTTGTTTTATGTACAACTTCGAAAAAAGCTTGTGTAAATCCTAGTTACCACTGGATGTCAATCCCGTGGCAAAAACAGTGAAACAAATAGAGACATAATTAGCGTAGCTGCTGTTCCAACCAAGCAAAATTGATTTGTTTAACCCAAACTAAAGAATAATAATGTGCATTTGATCAGATATAACTGCAGAACAAGATTATGAGATGCATTATTTGAATGCTTGGCCAAAGAGATGTGTCTTTAATCTAGGTTTAGGAATTCACCTGTTTTGTTTGTTTGTTTGTTTCAAAAAATCTCATCAAACAAATCATTTTCTGTGTTTTAAACACGTAATTGAATCGCACGTTTTAAGCTAATTTAAAATGTTTATTTATTAAATGAACCTCATGCAAAAATTGTGAAAGCCACAAGAAATATCTAGGGGTTTTTTTTCATTTGATGCTGACAAAGTCATGCTTTCATCTTCATTGTAATTAGCTTTATCTGGAAGGCATTGCCCGGAAGAACCAATGGCAAATTGAGGCCAGGTGTTGAAGATAAAGGATTTGATGTTATCGCCCATCAAAACAAAATTCAAATACATGGTACATGCAACACAGAATGACATGGGCAGATTCACGCTCAGAGTTCAGATAAGTAAACAGACAAAAAACAACCACATTTCATCTCCCAATGACTAGTGCAGTTGATTGAATATTGCCATATAGTTTCCAGAAGCTACTGCTAGAAAAGTTAGAAGGGCATGTCAATGATATAGCACTTTTATAATTGTTCCAAAAGTGAGAAATGAACTTGAATGTTCCGGTTTCTCAATTAAGCATCAGAGACACACATACAAAAAAAACAAAAAAAACTCCTCCTCCTATTGGACTTCTGCGACTCTAATAATCTGGATATGTTTATCTGTTTCTTGCCAGGCAGGATGTATCAATGTGTACTAAATGGCAGCCGACTCTGAGGATACAAGCTTGTGCTTTTCTTACAGTCTTGTCTCAGGAAATCGGCCTTATCAGTCTTGCCCAAGCTGCTATACAGCAGAATAATTTTACAGCTGGCTGAGAAAGCCTTGGCGACCCTGGATCGTGTGCTGTGCAGGCAAAATTTAACCTTGGTGTCCCTTATCAAATTAGAACTGCCTTTTGTTTACCACCGGCTGACAGAAAGCTATATTTGTGACAGGCTTTTTTTGTGAGGCCAAGTGCAGCATAGACGCTGATGGATAATTTATGATTTATGTATATGTGGCCACTATTTGTACGGCACCATTTGTACAGCGCTGACATAAAACCAGGCTCTAGAGACCATGAGCATATGTTTGATAAATAAAGTATGTTGTATTAAAGGTATGAGCACTGTGTGGAGGTCATGTCATACATTTAAAATGTAACTATGATGCTGGTGATTTTTTTTTACCACTGACAGATCAACAGATCATTCTGATAGTGTACAGACATATACTGTATCAGTCTTGTATCAGTTGCCTTGGACGTTATGTGAGTATTCAGAAATTAATATTCTGAAATATTTGCCATTTGAATGCTGTGATTGACTAAACTGAATTGAGTATTGACTTTTAAGTATTAAATATCAAACAACTGTGATTCTTTTTTTAAGGTTCTCAGTTTATATCAGATTAATCAATCAAAATATCAATATAGTAATAAGAAATAAAAAAACAACATAGTAAAAATAAAGTGAGAATCTTCAAAGCAGTTTATTTTTTTATTTTTTATTTTTTTATTTACCATTTTATTTATATACCATTTTTTATATATTTATTTAGTTATTTAACTAAGTACTTCTACTTATTTATCTACTTATTTATTTATGTATTTAGTCATTTATGTTCTTGTTTATTTATGTATAGATAGATAGATAGATAGATAGATAGACAGATGTCTTACCTGTTGATTTATTTCTCTCTCGTTCTCTCTCTCATCGCATGTGCAGGTGAACAGTCCACCTCTAGATGTCGCTGTGAGAAACGTCACACAATTTTCTGGAGCTCAAGCGCGTGTCTTCGGCACTCGTTGATTGTAGCTACAAATATGGACTGGACACATGCTGCTGGAGACCCATTCACAGAGTGAGTAGACTAGAAATACGGGCTGTGTCTGACTACCTAGACAGCGGTTTTGGGGATTATATGCTCATTCGATGCCCAAAACATTTTCTACACAAACGTTGAACACGAATACTGTACGTTGCCTAAAAATGCTGTCTAGGTAGTCACTAACTAGGTTTTGTGACTCAGCCAACTGTCAAGCGTTCAGTAATGCCGAGTTCACACTGCACGATATTAGCCCGATTTTTCACTCGCGGTGGGTTCGCTGTACAGTAGCTTTATTTTGACCGCAAGTTTTAGTTAGCTTAACATAACTTTTATGAACGAATTATTTCTCCTTGTCCATCTGTGTAGTCTTTGTGATGGAATCATTTCTTTATAATATCTCTAGAAATTTACTTTGAGAGACTAGTGTGTGAAAGTTTATGAAGCTGCTAAAGATTTGAATGAAATCGGAGATTTACTGCTGATCACAGAACCGTGCTTCACTGAAAGCTACGCATGACAATCGCAGCTTCTGTCGAATCGCGATCTCGATTCCATTTCGATTTATCGTGCAGCCCTAATTCAGACTTAGATCAGCTGTGAACTCGATCAGCTGATTCATTCGCTAATTTCCGTCAATCAAAATGTATCCAATCTGATTTCAGATTTTGAAAGTTCTGTTTATATGAACCCTAAATGATGCAATGTGGTTCACATATTCATTCACATGTATTCTGCTGCGAAAGTCACCGTGATAAAATGAAAGCTGACATATGTCAGAAGAGCTTTATTAGCAAAAAATTAGAAAATATTCAGTCTGACACTTTTGTTTGTGACACAATTTTCAGTTTGTGACACGTAAAATAAACACATTCATAAGATGTAAAACTTATATAAACGTACTTATTACAGCACTTGCATATGCGCAAACTATTTATGAATCCGATTCAAGCATTTACATGCTTAATTTTTTCCTGTTGTTTGGACCATTTCAGATCTACACCACCCTTTTCAATCTGATAGGAATTTTATTTGGATTGAGCTAAATCGAACTGACTGAGGTGTTTATATGATGGCTTTTCAGTCTGAGTAAGCCATAAATCTATCTGATTATTTGGGTGCATGTAAACTATTATTAATAAAACTTAAATTCTTCCCACAAAACTATTAAATGGCTTCAGAAAAAGTTTAATAAAATGCACAAGTAATGTAGACCAGTTCTATGGTGTATTCATGAGGCTTTTGCATCTGATTTTGAAGCTGGAAAGCTCCGGCCCCATTCAATTGCATTGTAGTTGCATAAAAAAAAAAAAAGTGAAAAATTACCATGATTCTTCAGATCATCTCTTTTTGCGTTCCACTGAAGAAATGAAGTCATACGGGTTTAAAACAGCATGAGGGTAAACAAATAATGACAAAATAATACAATAAATATTAAGAAGTTTACATTTTTAGGTGCACTGCTCCTTTAAAGGAATAGTTCACCTCAAAACGAAAATTTGTTGAAAAATTACTCACCCTCAGGCCATCCATAATTTGTTTCTTCATCAGAAAACAGATTTGGAGAAATGTATCATTACATCACATGCTTGCCAGTGGATGCAAATCTTTTTCCGATGAGGAAACAAATTCTTGGATGGCTTGAGGGTAAGTAAATTTTCAGCAAAATTTTATTTTTGGGTGAACTATTCCTTTAAGGCCCACCTGCTTGAGTTTGTGAGTTTCTGGTGCAATCTCTTTTTGACAGCACTCTACTTTCATCAATAGTGTTGTGGGTGTCAGGTTGGATTAGACCCTTTTAGTTGCGATGTTGATCCAGTTTAGCAGAGTGTTAGGGATACACCTCTCTACCTGCATTGATCTGTTGCTCTCAGCAGGATTGATCCAAGTAATGACATTTTGCATTGTCTGTTGAGTAAATAATTGTATATTTATCTTGCATATAAAGCTCAAAGTGCTGTCCTCTCAACCACTGCTGTCATAAACAGAGGATAATATATCTGCTTCAGAACAAGATACAACAGTCAATGCAATTCTTTTTTTTCTGATCTTAAAGCTTGAAGCTTTTTAGTTTGTGATTTAAATGACATGTTTGTCAAAACTTTAGTGAAAAATAATTATATTTTAGTATGTTTTCGAACATTCATGTTAATTGCAATTAAATGAAAATGTATTAGGCTATAGTTAAAATTTTTATTAAATGCAATTAGCTGAATTTTAGAGTGCTTTTTTAACTGACTTAAATACCTTTTTTATATGTTATTTCATAACTTCTGTTGTCTTTGAAGTATGGTTAAAGAGTCCTGACAAATGTACCTTGATGGTAAACGAAAATATACTTTAATGTAATTTCTATTGAAACTTAGTCATACAGTGGGTACGGAAAGTATTCAGACCCCCTTAAATTTTTCACTCTTTGTTATATTGCAGCCATTTGCTAAAATCATTATTTATTTCAGTTTTTCTTTTTTAATAAATCTGCAAAAATGTCAACAATTCTGTGTTTTTCTGTCAATATGGGGTGCTGTGTGTACATTAATGAGGAAAAAAAATTAACTTAAATGATTTTAGCAAATGGCTGCAATATAACAAAGAGTGAAAAATTTAAGGGGGTCTGAATCTATTCCGTACCCACTGTATATTAAAATATATTTCTAATTACACATTTATAATAATGAAGTTGTAATTTAGTACATTTAAAATATATTAACTTTACATTCAAACTTTAATATCGAAGAGCATATTACAGTTACAATTTTAATATTTTAATAAGTAACACTGAATTAAACTTAATTTTGAAGTTAAAAGACTGAAATAGCATTTTCTTGTAGAGACTAGCGGATATTATTTTTGAATCATTGAATCATTCACTCAAGAGATTCGTTCAAAAATACTGAATTATTCAATAACAAAACACCACTACTACAGTGTGTTGAGACCAAGCAGCATCCTCCCGCTCTCTCTCGTGAAGCCAACAAGGAAGTGACTTAAACTGTAATTCATCAACTGGCCGCTAGAGGCTGGCTGCAAAAGGGAGTCAATCCCATAGACTCCCCATGTTAAAATGCCCAACTTTACAGCAGAAAAAAACATGTTTACAGCCTGGTTCAAAAAATGATTTTGGTCTATATAGCTAATTTAGCCCTTCATGACAACTGTGAGGGGGGGTGAATTTTTTTATAACTCACCCGTTTAAATTATATTAAGCCTTAAAATTCTGCATAATTAAGGGCGTGGCCACTTGAGTGACAGGTGGATTGCCGCTGCTGTCACCACCGTCGAGCTAGGTAGGCGTGGCTTCAGCAACCTGCTCCCGCCTCTTTGCCCATTTTCGATTATCCGGGAGTGACGCGCGGTGACGCGCTGCCAAGATGGCGACGGCCGCCTCCGCCCACTTTTGAGCTTCAAAAACGCTCTTCTGAACTCTACGCGTGACGTCACGGACACTACGTCCATGTTTTTATACAGTCTATGATTGAGACGTGCAGCGGTTGAGCCTGTTTTGTACTCTTTTCGTTGACGAAGAAAAAATACAAAAGTACCTGCTAATACTTTGTCTAAAATTTACGTTGCCCAGTATTAACTTTTGTTTATTGAACTGTTGTATAAAAGCAACATCACACTCGCAAATGTGTTGTCACCATAGACTGTAAAAAAAAGATGGACGACACGTCTCCTATTCCTTCCACTATAGAAAAGTGAAGCCAAAGCATCTCAGTATGGCCGCTGCCATCTTGAGTAAATGACGTCATTTAGAGCCAGAGTCTACACAGTAGAGATTTGTTTGGAGCCAGAGTCTGCGCAGTAGTGTCGTGAGGTGGAGCCGCGGTACCAAACTCCCGCCCAAACTCCCACAGACCCAATCAACCATAATGACACGCCCCGTTTTTATAGCATCAAATTACTAGCTAAAATCAAACTTATCACAAAAACGAACAATTGAACATATATCAGCGTGATAACAACTTCCTTAAATGACCAAAACCATCTTTCGGAAAATTGTATTGGAAGCGTAATTTATTTTTTTATTTTGACTCAAGTCCCATTCGTTTACATGGAGAGGGCAGGGTTTATGACCTGTACTGCAGCCAGCCACCAGGGGGCGATAAAAGAGCTCGCAGCTTCACTTTTCAGGACGTGTGAGGCACACCTGGTTGTCACGATCACCAGCTGGAGTCCACTAGAGGGCACTCCATTCCAGACTTCTGCCACTCTATCTAGGACTTCATTCCCCATTGTATACCGGTTCTCCTGTGTCTTGGTTCTTGGTCTTGTTATTCTGCCTGTTTACTGGATTACTCTGTTTGCCTCAGCCCCTTATTCAGTTGTTGTTTTGGATTGCCTGTTTGTGTATGACCTTTGCCTGCCTTTGGATTACGTTTGTGCATTACCCCTTCAATAAACCACTGCATTTGGATCCTCTACCTTCATGTTACCGTGCAGTTCATGGCAGTGACTATTGTATTTTCTTTTTTTAAATGGGAGCCTGGGAGGTTCTTGGGATGAATAAACTGAATAAGAGTAAGACTGGAGACCTTAAGGTAAGCTAGTAATCTATTACAGGGGCAAAACAAATAAGTAATATAAGTTAGTGTTCACAGGACAAAGAGTTACATGTAGACAAGACGGTGAGTGATCTGATCCTCTTAATAGCTGAACATTTCTTCCATTTCTGTGATTTTTATCGTGTATTTTAAACACTTTAAATGGTCTATTGTGTTTTAGTTTTCAGCATGGCTCTATCTGTCATAATGGAAAGCTGTTGTTTTGATTAGAACTTCTAATTTGTCAGATATTCACTCTACAGAAACAGTAGTTTTTTGTGGTCTTTTAATATTGTATATGTTTTTCTTTGTTTTCTTCTACAGTTGATGAATCCAGCTTATTATAAACACGATCATGGATGAATTCGCTCCATTAGATTGCTTTTTGCCTTCAGGTATTTATTCATTTTAAACTCATTTAAAAGTCTGAATGTATTTATTCTTGCCCATGCATGCATTTACACTTTGTCCCGAAGAACATAAACATAGTTAAGAAATATATCATAGTTCAATGCAGTTACACTTCAAATGCTTTAAATTGGCCACTTTGCATGCTTACAGTTATTATAGTGTGCTATGTCTTATACCTTCTAACTGAATTGTAATGCAAGTCTTTTATTTTCAGTGTTTAATTCACTATGGCTAAGAATAAGATTTTCAAAGAAAAGAAATGGTCTCCTATGTCCATCATTTCTGTATTTTTTATGCATCTCCACGGTGTTTATTCAGGTGTTTGTAATCATTTACTCGGTTTGCACAGATGAGACTACACCAACATGGGCATTTAGATGATGCCAAATATTTTATCACACAATGTGGGTTTCTGGGTGCGTGTTTATTAGATCTCTACATATAGTACTGGTTCTATTAATATATTAACTTAAAACTTTGCTTTTTACTTAAGCAAAAAAAAAAGGAACTATTAAAACCAGCCAGATTAATACGCTACATTGTTTCAAAGGTCAGGCAATGCTGGCTCTGGTTGTTTAGTTTTTTTTTTTTAGGTTTTTTTTAACAGGATGGTAGAAGCAATTTGGCAATTAGCTAATGAGCCCAGTCAAGTTGACTTTCTTCAGAGATGGATAACCCCATGCAATAACTGGACAAAAAAAAACCTGTTTCTAAGAATCCGAGAGCAGTCTACAGCAAAATAATTGATGTGCTCTGAAGGAACTTTTTTGACTCAAAATTATCCCTCTCTGGGAAGGTGCTCCATAAGTACATGACCAGAAACTAAGTAATCAGACTTTAATGATTGGCCAAGAATTGCAGTCATGCTTTCAATGTGTCTGAGACCGCCTGTGGTCATTATAGTAATGAATGCATTCTCAATGACTAACATCAACTTTTGTCCTGGTGTTAACTTCCCTGCAAATTTTCACCGGTAAGGTGGTAAAGAAGGTTCATGGGCAAACCACTAAATGGCTGTACCTTTTTTGTGCTGTATTTTACTGCAAAAACCTGTCTTATTCTGTTTAACCAGACATAAAAAGCTTTATGAATTCTTTAAGAATTCTTAATGCTTTCTTTTGAAGCCATCCAATAACTTCTGGAAATATAAAGAGCAGTTCCAGATGTAGACTGCAGTGCAGTATTGTTTTAATTTATATACTATTATAGTATTTGTCTTTTTAACATTTATTACATATATATATATATTTATATATATATATATATATATACATACACATACATATATATGAAGCTTCTGTCACAAAGATGAATTCCTTGTGCGTGTAAACATATTTGGCAGTGAATCTCATTCTGATTAATATTTTGAAGTTTAAGTTTTAGGATTTTTTTTTAAATGTGATTTGTCATTTGTTTTTAAATTAATAATAATCGATACTAATAGTTAATTTAATTTTTTAATGATTGTATTTATTTTTTATTATACGTATTTAAATTTTAGATTAGTTATTTTCTGTGTTTGTTTGTTTTTTTAAGTTGAACTATTTTATTTAATAGTTCCCTTTCAGTCGGTCACTACGAGTCACGTCGTGACCGACGAATTGGGATATCGCTTCGATAGACCAATCTACTTCGAGTGTAAACTAAACGAGCCAATGCA
>NW_015644380.1:269730-284796 GCF_001515625.1 Sinocyclocheilus rhinocerous
ATTGCATGCCAATGTGCATTGGCTCGTTTAGTTTACACTCGAAGTAGATTGGTCTATCGAAGCGATATCCCAATTCGTCGGTCACGACGTGACGTCTCCGTTCCCTCCTTCAGGGAACGAGGGTTACCATACGTAACCGAGACGTTATATTTTATTAATATTCAATTAAACATCAACACTGCAGTTGTGGAGTATGGTAGCCTGAACAGGCCATGCTTATTTCGCCACGAACGCAAAATCAAACTTTTTTTTTTTAATCAAGATCTCAACTTAAAGGGTTTTTTTAATGCTGTTTTTTCTTGCTCCTACCGTTGAGCTTGCTCCTACTGTAGAACTGTAGAATTTTTTTTTGCTGTAGTTAAATTTGATAATTTTCCCAAAAGGTCCACATACTCAAGAGATTTCAAGACAAAAGACTCATGAGAACAAACATACCCTGGAATAGATGGACTCATGTGAGCTTACACTTCTCTGAAATGTTCTATATAACCCTTCAGTAAAACGAAGACTGAAGACATGGCCCAGAGTTTTGACCTAGTCCAAAAATACAACATTCTCATATCTCAGCATGTGCTGCTGATCCTTCAATTCATTTCAAGATTTGCGTTTCATGTCCTATTCATTCCAATTTGTGAACTAATCAAACCCAGCTTGTTTATGTGTTGAATTGCAATTTTTTTTGTATCCTAATGAACAGCAAGCTCTCAGCTAATTTGGTATATGATAATTTCTGTGTATTTCAATTGATAATTCCGAAAGAAAATATTAAAATGTGGAAAACATCCTTGGTGCCCTACTAAAAGTGTATGCTATCATAAATGTAATTTACAGGAAGAGGAGATCTGTGGCTGAAATGTGAAAAACCAATGTGGAATTACTGTTGTAAAATACAGATGTTGTTTCTTCTTGGAGTCATCTACCCTTTGCCAATGGTATTGCAATTAGCTCTCGTTCATTTATACACTGTGTTCGCATTTTAGGACGTTGATATTTCCCCAGCCTGTTCCACAAGGTATGTTCTGTTCACAGCAGCGTCAGCGTCAAAGTACCTGTCATTTATTCTGAGAGAGTTTTGACACGTACACTGTGTACTCAACTCATTACGGTTGCTCAGGCTGTGATGTAGGTTATCCCTTTTTCTTTTCTTTTTTTACAATGTTCACTAAAAAAACATGCATTAATGCTGCTGTATGTTCTTAATGCTGCCAGCATTTAGCCATGTGGAGATTTTGGGATTTCAAATGTGTGAGCAGCTTGGCTCTGGAATGTTTTGTAATTAAATGTGTGAACCCATGCATTTGGGACTGTTGGAGTGCTGAGATGCCTTACAGAACGTTATCTTGAAATATTAAAAACACAAAATTATAGAGTGACCACATTTCGTTTTCTCCCATAAAGTGTTTCAGACTGTGTAGTTGGATCAGTATGTGACAAAGTGACTTATATATTGGTACTGTGCCGTAGCGCTTAAGCACACATGCTCACATTGAGCTTTGGTGCTCAAAAGGGAGATACCACCTTTTCTTCCCATTATTTACTCTACTGCCTCCAAAATAATTTCATTTTATATAAAGTAATAACATTAGGGTTCGTCTCCAACAAAAAAGAATTTTGCTGAAAAAGATTTTGCTCAAAAAAATTAATTGAAAGATTTTTAAACAAATTTTTCATAACATTTGGCACACCATTTCTCCTTACTGTTATTATATTTTCTTTCATTTATTCATCCAAGTAAATATGTAAAAAAAAAAATTTATATATTATGGGAGCTTATACATAGTGTTTTGCTGAATTTTAATGTTCTTTACTGACTATAATTGATTTAGAATTGTTTCTAAGAACAAAAGTCATCTTTTACTTATATGTTAATATGTGTAAAGCTGAAATTGTTTTAATAATATTACACAGTTTGCATTACGTTGCTGCACAAAGTACATCTACCAGTTGTGGAAAACCCATCAGAATTTGTTTACCAAGGGCATTAGGCTCTATCATCGTTTTTACTCTTGCTATTTTCATTAGCTGCTTCTATTTAGAGCTGTATCTCACCAGATGAAACCAAATATTACAATAATGTTTTTTTGATTGTTTGTTTGTTTTTCCGCTCAGTTTCACACTGTAAGGACTGAGACTACATTGTAACCACAGGATGCTGTTGAAATATACCTGCCCATTAATGTTCACTTTCTGTGTGTTTCTTCTGTGCTTTCACCAGGAAAACAGAGGATTTGCATGGTTATCCTAAATCAGCCGATAGATGAGCAGTACTTCCATGTGCTGTGGAGTAAAGGTATTGATTTTGTGATTAATATCACACATTGGCCTATGATTTGATGCTTGTCTGTACTTGTCTTCCTTGCTTGTGCAGTAGAGTATGGTGACACACCTGGCACAGAACACACTGGAAAAAGCCAGACAGGCCTAAATGTTGATATATAGAACGGAGATATGTATGCTATAAAGCTCTTATAACCTATAATGCGTTAGTCATCTTTTCGATCCCCCACTGGATGAGCTATGATTATATAACTCTTGTTTTTTGTTTGTCTTCATAGCTTATTAAAGTAACTTTTTATTTTTTTATTTTACTAAGTATTAAGTAAAATTCTAAATATTTTAAATACTATGAAAGTATAAAAATTCTAAGATACACAATGCATGTATGCAAATTGGGACGCACCTAATGTTTTTTTTTTTTAAAGCTGCCTGTCAATTAAAAATTATATCGAATTAATTCAATGATATTCTAATTCAAATTAATTAAATACATTTTTATTTATTTTTTATTTTTTGGCTGTGAAATCATCTTAGCTAAAGATAAATCATTAGATTAGACATTACATTAGTGAGGCAGATGAGTAAATTATTAATTGCATAAATTTTCTTATTGCATTGTTTTCATAATTAATTGAACTCAATTTGTGCATTAATTTGATTGCCCTAGTTTCTTTCTTTACAGAATTTTTAGGGCTATCGAAGCCCTTTCAGCAGTGCAATAAGTTAAGAAAATTTATTTTTATTTGTTTTATAAATTTTTCCTGTTGTTTGTAGACTCTTTCCTTCTGATGGTTGCCGCTTTGTTTTTATGCAGGCGAGAGACTATATTGCACTAGCTTTTGTTGGTTTCCTGAGTTGATCTCATTTAAAAACTCCTGATCATGTAATTCCTCTGCCCTTGCATCAGAGATACTGTGCATTTTTCATGTGGCTTTGCTCTGGAGGCAAAGCAGGTGGGCGACGAGTGTGTTGCTGGGAGCAGGGTGAACATCACCATCAATCCAGATGGTTTTCCTTGAGGGACCGGGGCAGGGCACTCCACCCCTCCTCCAGTGAGCCTCAGAAGTGCAGTCCTATGGGCCGGTGGCACCACCAGTGCTCTATAGGACTGGATGATCAAAGACGACACTTTGTGGATACCAACACATTTTTGCATGCTTTGCAAAAGTAACTTCAAAAGTTCACTTCTTTCTTATTTCAGTTGTGTGATTAGTACTGAATTTTAAACTGCAAACTCTTTTATTTTATTTAAGAAACAAGATACTGTGAAACAGTAATACAAAAATAACTTATTTTAATATAGTTAAATTTTTTGCTTATTCCTGTGATGGCAAAGTTGAATTTATTGCATAATATTATTGTGGAAACGCGACAATTTTTTTTCTGGATTTTTTTTTTAATAAATATAAAGTTAAAAAAAACAGCATTTATTTGGAATATAAATCTTTTGTAACATTATAGATCTTTCCTGTCACTTTTGATCAGTTTAATGCATCACTGCTGAATAAAAATATTAATTTCTTTCAAATAAAATCTTACTGACCAAACAAATTTTTAACCGTAATGTATATAAAGCCACAAATTTTTCACAAAAGTGTCCAACTCAAATAGTTTTTTTTTAAGTGTGAACCGTTACAAAGTGTACAAACCAGTCGAAAACCACATCAATCTTATTTAGATCAAAGTTTTTGCATTGCATCTCAGTCTGATCTTTTTTAACTTCTATATTTTTATGGAGCTGTATACACTCTAGATACACTCATTTTCAGTCATTCTTTCATCATATAGCAAACTGTAGCATTCACTTTGTAGTGAATGAGTGTACGAGTCAGCGGTTTTGGATATGGCTTAGTGTGTAAAATGTCACTTACGTTATCTCGTACACCTTATTAGTTCAGCACCGTGGCAATAAGACATGAGCAGAGGCAAAAAGTCCACACTTACACACTTAGTTGTAGTATATGAAAGTCTCCTGGCATTCTGCTGACATCATCAGTGATATTCATCACATCTGAGAATGACTACACTGTGAAAAACTGATTTCTATACTTGCAAAATGACAGAGTGGACAGTCAGTCTAAAAGATTGAATTTGAAAACCAAATCAGATTTGTGGAAGCCATAGTCACCTCCTGTAAGCTGTCCTTCTCTAATATTGGTGTTTATAGAAGGAAATGCTTCAAATGTCCTGCTGTGATAAAAGCTTGGTGTATTGAAGAATTGACATTGCCACAGAAATCAGATACACTATAGTATACCATTTCTTTCTTCTGTCCAGAAACCTTTCTTCCAAATATTGTGGTATGTGGAGTAATTAGTCCTCTCTCTGTATTGAAGAGTGTGAAAGGGCCTCATTTGTTTGACAGTTTGTTTTGCAATACCACCAGTGTTTTGACTGGGCTTTTTATAATCTTTTGGAACATTTCACATTCCTTGGCGTTTTGGTCAATGGATGGATTGTGCTTGATGGGATTGATAATGATTTACAGTTTTGTGGCTTTCAGTCCATATCTGTAAGCCTCCTAAACATTATTTATCAGAAAATTGACATTTATAATGAAACAAAATATATCTATTTTAAATAAATGCTGTTCTTTTTTTCTTTGTTTCTTTCTTTCATCAAATAATCTTGAAACAATGTTTCCACAAAAATATTAAGCAGCACTGTAACTTTACAAATTTGATAATTATTAGAAATAATTCTTGAGCTCCAAATCAGCATGAATGATTTGTGAAAGATCATGCGACACTGAAGACTGGAGTAATGACTGCTGAAAATTCAGCTTTACCATTACAGGAATAAATAGCATTTTTAAATACATTGAAATAGAAAACTGCTTGTAATATTTCATAATATTAATGTTTTACTGTGTTTTTGATCATATAAATGCAGCCTTGGTGAACATAAAGAGACTTCTTTCAAAAACATTACAAAATCTAAGCAACCCCACAACTTTTAAACAGTAGTGTATTCATTGTTTTTAAAATTTCAGTTTTGCACTTTCATTAAAATGGAGCAAAAATATTGATTACTCATCTTATACATAGATTTTTGTCCAATCAGATGCTCTCTAAAATAAGAAATATTACAACTAACAACAAGTAACAAATAACATATGGCCATGGCCATGAAAAAGGTTTACTGGCTTTTTTTTAATGTATCCTACCCAAACTTCCTCCTTCAAAGGAAATACAAAATTGTAGACCTAAATTAAAAGTTTTGCACCCATTCTCCCTCTCAACTCTTTTGAGGATAAAAAAAACCATCTTAAAAGGCATACTAATCTTCCATTTTGCTCGTTGACCACTCGTCCCTCTTTGATTTACAGAGGCCACAGGCTTCACTTCACTTCCACTGCCAAAAGACATTAAATCAGCGACAGCAAAGTCTGCCTCATCAATATTTGTCCCCCATAAAACACCGGCCGAGTAGCAAAAGTTCATGACAGGAAGAGGAAGCACTGCTGGTGGATTATGAAGTGTTTATTTACAAGGTTATCTGTCCTGCACCAGGGCTTCGGTAAAAGAGCATTCACGAATGATTTACCCCCTCCAGCATCTCCGGCCGTCGTAATGCTGCCTCACCACAAGTGAGAATGGTTGGTTGGTTGGTTGGTTGTTTACTTTTGGACAACCCACCGCAAACTCTTTTGTAAAGCTTTTCAGTAGTTGAAAACCAGTTCTTTCTATAGATTCAATTAATTTTGATTGTAATGACTCACTGAATTGTTATTTATTAACAGCCAGAGGTGATGATTCATAAGTCTTAGGAAAAAAGAATCACATGATCTTGCAGCTGGGAATATCCTAACAGCGTTAGCAACATGTTCTCAGTATGTTAAGACATGTTAGCAACATTCTAAAACATGCTAGTGATGTGCTAAAACAAGCTACAAACATGTTAGCAACTTGTTAAAACAAGAGAATAACTGGTGCGCCCAAAATTGCATACTGTCTGAATAGGTATTTGAATTGAACTTACTTCACGCCTGTTAAAGAATTATTAATATATAGTAGCCCTGTTGAAAAAACCAGCATATGCTGGTTAGGTATGTTTTGATGCTGGGATGCTGGTTTAAGCTGGTCCTTTGCTGGTTTATGCTGGTCCTTTGCTGGTTTATGCTGGTCCTTTGCTGGTCAAAACATACCTAACCAGCATATGTTGGTTTTTTCAACAGGGAGGGAAGTATTTGATTTCAGATGCAGCAAAAGTCTTGGACAAAGCAGAGCATGTGATCTTGCAGCTGTAATTAAACATCCAGTGTGCTAAAACATGTTCTAAAACAAGCTAACAACATTATGAAACATGCTAGCAATTGTATAGCAACACTCTAGCGACAAACATCTTCAAACTTCAATCTTTGAAACTTCAAGCTTCAAAGGTGATGATTCATAAGTCTTAGGAAAAAAGAATCAGATGATCTTGCAGCTGGGAATATCCACAGCGTTAGCAACATGCTATCAGTATGTTAAGACATGTTAGCAACATTCTAAAACATGCTAGTGATGTGCTAATACAAACATGTTAGCAACTTGTTAAAACAAGAGAATAACTGGTGCGCCCAAAATTGCATACTGTCTGAATAGGTATTTGAATTGAACTTACTTCACGACTGTTAAAGAATTACTAATATATATAGTAGGGAAGTATTTGATTTCAGATGCAGGAAAAGTCTTGGACAAAGCAGAGTGCGTGATCTTGCAGCTGTAATTAAACATCCAGTGTGCCAAAATATGTTAGCAACATGCTATTAATATGCTAAAACATGTTCTAAAACAAGCTAACAACATTATGAAACATGCTAGCAATTGCATAGCAACACTCTAGCGACAAACATCTTCAAACTTCAAGCTTTTCAAACTTTTTCACTGAATTTTTGTTCATTAACAGCATGAAGAAAGCCAAAAGTGATGCTTCTTAAATTCAAAGTCTTGAAAGGCAGATCACATGATCTTGCAGCTGTAATTGAACCCACATTTTAGATATTCACAGCACATTTAGAACTGAAAGCAGTTTAAGTGCCGTTGATTCTCAAGATTCATGGCCATGGATGTTATACTATTGCCTATTTTGCTCGGCATGTGGTAAAGTCTTCATTTTATTGAAGACTTCATATTAATATATTTGCCTGGTGTCAAAATAATGAGTCATTTGCATTCAGCCCAGTGCTTTTAAGTCTTGCACCTAGCTGGAGTTCTCGACTGCACTCAATTACGGCCTGTTTTCCGGTTAGAGATGTAGCACGCTGTTTACTTTGATGGGATCTTTACAGAAAAGCTTCTTTGATTCACCTCCCGAGACTGCATTGAAAACGCCAGTGTAATCACCCTATGAACAAATGATGATGTCTTTGCCAGACCTATTGAGCTGTCTGGGAACTAATGAATGACTGGCCTGGATGCGTCATCATGAGACGTTATTTCATCAGAACTAAAGAGCAAATGATTGTACGGTTTACTTGTGTCTTTGTAAGTATATCTTCTCTGGGTCATTACTGACAGACTTGTACTGCACGATTGTAAAAAAAAAAAAAAACCTTTATAAAATGTGTTTTATTGCTTTTTGAATAAATATTTTTAAAAAGCTGATAAT
Organism: Sinocyclocheilus rhinocerous; assembly: GCF_001515625.1. NCBI lineage: Eukaryota > Metazoa > Chordata > Actinopteri > Cypriniformes > Cyprinidae > Sinocyclocheilus > Sinocyclocheilus rhinocerous. Next base: position 277,600 of record NW_015644380.1, read on the forward strand.
TATACACTAACAAACACTCTTATACGTAGCCTAAGCGCAGATTTAACACATTAATTTGGAATGATTATTTTAATAAATAAACCAATAGCACATATGTACAAAATAATGCCTTATAGTTTTTTCTTTAAATATTTGCAATACATATTAGATTTAGTATTATATAATAAATATATATTTAATATAATAAATATATTATACTTATTACAAACAAATAAATACATCTGTGTAGGGTAATTTGTCTTAATTAAAATCATTTGGGGCTTTTCTCTGGATCGATAGACAGACTGATGGATGGATGGATGGTAAATATTTGAATTTTTTTAGGGCTTTCAACTGTCACTTTAAAGTATTATTTTGCTATGATGAATTATTAAAAAATAAAATACTTTTAAATGCAATAAAACAATTTCAGTATCTTTTCAGTTACTTGTTACAATAATATAATGTTCATTTGGCTGCATTTCTCGTGATTGATTGGTCTTTAATTAATTATCAGCCCTATTTTTTCCTTTACAATGTGTAGTTAATGCCCTGCTGATTTATTAGACTCTCAGTAGCTTATATCAATCAGTCATTGACCACAGAATAGCCTGTAGACTGCAGATAAATAGCACCAAATAGGTCGACTTTAAGTTAGTGTACATAGAATCTAGTCTAAGACATTGTTTAGACATCTAAGAAACAGACAGCAAAAGGAACAAAAGTGTCATTTTTTGTACGTGTCATCCAGAGCAAGATGAACCTTGCAAGCAGTCACAAAGTGTATTATCACGTTTTCAAGAGTGCAGAAACTTTTTCAGTTCATGAAGGTGCTGTGTAAATTGAAAGTGAACGTTCTTGTGTTGTTGTGCTTCCACCCTTTCCTGTGTCACCAAGCAGAGAAAAAGTGGTGACAATTAATTCGTACAGGTGTTTAACTGTTTAAAATGTTTTCCTTGATCCTCCTCGTACTTTCATCTGAAATAAGTTATTTTTAACAGTAAACCCAAAGCCATCGTTTCCATTAGGATCGCAGCAGTGTCTTGCAAACGCATTCCATTATTGATGAGGCATATAATGCAATTCTGTTCCCTTGATGCTTGGCCATAAACCAACTGTGCTGACAAGATTACGTTTGTCTTGACATGATCTTTGTGACGATTCCTCACTCTCATAGGCATAACATCTGAGTGATTGTCCCAGAAAATCATCTTTGTTTCATGCGGCCGTGAAAATATTCCCTCCCTTTTTCATGGAATGTATTTGAAAAAAACATAAAGTCACCTCTGTTTGTTTATAAATGCGTTTCCGTTGGGGTTTTGTGGTTTTAAATAATAGGATTGCAGGCTTATAACCAAGCTACTTGATAAATGGAGGAAGGAAAGTCTTCAAAGGAAGAAAAAAGCTGTCACTCTCAAAGCACCTGGTTTAAAATAACTAATTTATTCAGTGAAAATGCTCAGTGTTTTAAATTCCTGTTTGTTACATCTGGCTATTGTCTAGAGAGTGAATCCCACATCTGTGTGTGTTAGTTCATCAGCTGCAAAAAGTCAAGAGCACTTCCTCTGAACTTCTTCTCATTCTCATGTCGAGACTTCAAAGTCGGCAGGATTATCATTTTAATGTCACTTTTAGATGCTATTTTTTGTACTCTCCAACTGAGCATATGCTGTGACATCTTTCCCAGATTTGTCAGCCTGCACTGAATTCAAAATCTAAAAACCAAATCTCAGGTAGTACTTTACTTGAAGCCTGTTTATATAGCATTTATAAAGGTTGCCTTAATGCCTTATGCACATTTTCATGCATAATATTTAATGCATGCTTATTATATATCAACATCTCTCTCTCTCTCTCTCTCTCTATCTTATGTAATTATATATAATAAATATATATTATAATAATACAAAATCTCATAGTTTATGATTTTTTTTATATTTACTATATTGTATACAATATTTATTACGATTTATAATAATACTAAATATGATATATATTGCAAAATATATATACATGTATTTTTATATACATATATGTACTGCATTATAATTACTATTATATTTCATAATTGTATTATATATGTATATATGAAAATTACTTTTAGATTTTAGATTATTACACACAGTGTCGATCAAGATTCATTATGTAGATTTGACTGTCATATCCCTCGTCAAAACCAGTGGCCTGTTTAACTGGATTTAGCTTCCCATTGGCCTTACCTTGGAAATGACAAGGCTCACTATGCTTATCAGAATCGATGATGATCCTGACAGGACAGACTGACCTTCATCCTGAAATGATTAGTGTTTTCGCGAAAGGCACAGGGGAGCCATTACTGTCAGCCTGGCCATGATCTAGAATAATCTATTTGTTTTCATTTCAGCACGTCAGCAGTTACCGAGATGGGCTCTGAAATGGCTTCAAACGTATAGCTGTATAATGTGATTTCAATTATATTTATATCTTCACTCATTTTTACGTCCAGATCTGAGTTGTAATGAAGCGGATCAAGGATTCATCTAAGCACCTCCTGTTTCTTTTTTGCCATTTCAGCCAAGATCCGAGCATGTGCAGACGGAGGTGCCAATCATCTGTACCGGCTCACGGAGGGTCGTCGCGAGAGGTGAGAACCCTATTTTGGCTCCCATCACGATTGACTCGGAGGGCAGAGATGGATCTGGTGATGTCAAGGTTCTGGTGTCATTGCACATGTTCTTCTCAGAACTGCTGGACTTGAAGGAGGCCTCAGGAGTATCCCGCTTGCCAGTGCTTTCAGAGGACTTAACTCCTAATCCATCACCTTTTGTCAGTGCCTGACAGGCCAGATTCATCTCAGGCCTCTAAATTGGGTACTTCTCTCCCCTCCAGAGCGGTTTACAATTGTTTTCTTTTGTTTGGGTTCCTTTTTGTTCTACAACCTAAAAATAACACGGATTCTCAGACTCTCCAAGCACCGAAATCACGGTGCTTTTAAAATTTGTTTATTTTAAAATGAAAATTCTGTCATTATTTACTCACTCTCATGGCATTCCAAACTTCTGTTTTGTTATTTTGATACCTAAAAATCATTTCTAGTTGTTAAGCTCCAAAAAAAAAAGCACAATAAAAGTAGTTCATGTGACTTGTGTGTTATATTCAGGGAAGACTTCTGAAGCTATGTGATAGCTTTGTGCCGTGAATACACTGAAATTAGACTAGGAATATAGTGTATGACTTGTATAGACTATTTTGATACCTTTGGTGCCTTTACATTTGGAAAAATCAGTAATTTTGAGACAGTGTTTGTCTTTTGTTAAAGGAGTATTAAAGGTTTGATACAAGTTAAGCACTATTAGCAGCATTTGTGGTGTAGATTACTGCTAATAATAATAATAATCATTTTCAGTCATCCCATGTTATTTTGCAAAAAGCAAAAATTGAGATTACTGTATTTCATTTACAGTATGGAAGTGAATGGTGCCAATTTTGGGGTATTTAAAAACAAAAATGTGAGATTAATAATTGTCGTTTTAGTTGTTTTAGTGTTATGTTGTCATGTCAATGAAGTTGTAAAATTGAATGCACACAGAAAAAGGTTAGTAAGTGTTAGTAAGTTTTTTTTTCACACTAAAATCATGTTAATATGCATATAGTTTATTTATGCTAGCAGTAAGTATTTTATTGTTTACAGATTGGCCCCATTCACTTCTGTTTAAGTTCCCCCAAAAATGAAAACTCTGAACCTGTATGAGTTTCTTTCCTTAGTGGAACATAGAAGATATTTCGAAGAATGTTTGTAACCAAACAGTTGCTGGTTAGCCATTGACTTCCATAGAATGGGGGGGGGATACACTGAAAGTCAATGGCTACCTGCAACTGACTTGTTACCAGCATTCTTTAAAATATTTTCCTTTTTGGGTGAACTATCCATTTAATTAATTAATGTTAGCAAGTTTAAACAAAAGCAAATGGTACTTTAATAATCTTCAATCAGAATTTATTCGGATTAACGCATATTTTTGTATGTAAAAATAGCATACAAAATAGATTTCTTTTTATGGCATCACAATGATTATTAATATCTTTTAATTACTGAAAACATGCAACACACTTCTTGTGCATTTCTTTAAATCTGAAATTAATAAGCATGATATTGTCGTAAGACGCTTGAGCCAGTAAAATAACATATTGTGGATTTAAATAGGAAAACAAAGCAAATGAGAAGATAATATATATATATATTAAGCCAGGTATAATAGAACTGCTGCTTCACAACAGCTGGTTTATTGTGACGGTAGGCATATTTAAGAGAGTGAGAATGCCTTCGTAGGGAGCTAATGATACATTCTGCGCACTGCCAGTAAAGTATGTTTCGACTGCGATGGTCAGAAGCTTGTTGTTTTGAGCTTATCAGCTTGCAGCAGCACTGCCAAAGACACCTCAAAGGACGTTCCAAAAAATAAACAATATCTTTTGAATGCACACATACAGCAGGCCCTGTTCCGTGTCACATCCATCAGTTCTCTTGTACCTGTCATTGCTTTACTCTGTATGCTTTTGTTGTCATCTGTAGATTTTTTTTTTTTCCAGAGCTGCCAGAAGAGAGTATAGAAGCCTTCTCCAGACAGTTAGCCATATGCGGTGACAATAGGGAATATCTACTCACTGGAAATTAATTGGATCTGGGCAACAAGCAAAATATTCCATATTTGGAGATGAATATCATCAGCAGACGCAGTGCTTTTTTTGTTTCTGCTTAGATTAAATGAAGGAATTCACAGTTTTGAAGGAATTAAAGGGGATTGTTCAGGCCAAAATAGCATTTCTGTCTTCTGCTTACCCTCATGTCATTCCATAACTGTATAATAATTCGGATATTTTTAATGAATCGGTTGGTCAAGTTCATAAAACTAATCTTAATAATTCTAATTTGTTGAATGATTTTGTCATTTTCATTTGGAAAAATGGTCTGAATGATTCAGATATTTTCAGTTAATTGCTTTATCATTTTCAAAAATGATCTGAACGATTCAGATTTTTAAGTGAATCAGTTGATCTAGTTCATAAAACTGGAATGCATGATTCAGATCATTGTAATTAATCAGCTAATCCAGTTCTCAAAACTGATCTTAATAATTTGAATATTTTTGCTTTATTCAGTTCTCAAAACTAAACTGAATGATTCAGATCTTTAAGTGAATCACTTGATGTCGTTCTCAAAGCTGATCTTAATCATTTTAATGTTTTGAACAAATAGTTTGATTCAGTTTGAAAAATGCTCTGAATGATTTAGATATATTTATTAATAGCTTGATTTAATTCACAAAACTCAATTATTAAAATATTTAAGCAAATCAGTCGATTCAGTTCACAGAAAAAAAAAACTGAATGATTTAGATATCTTCAGTGAATCCAAATCATTCACAAAAATGATCAATGGTTTGTTCATTAATAGAACTGATTCAATTGTTCAATTTACTGACTCAGTGATCATTTGCCAGTGTTACCAACTCACTGGAAGAAAAGATTATCAATGAATTACAACTTAAAATGCGCTCGGTTTCTCACACAAGAGTTATATGACCAGAAGACTTGAAATGTAGCACATAAGTCATTTGAAACACTATTGTGTTACTTTTATGATACTACTTTGTCATTTTAGAGCTTGACAATTCCAGTCCTCATTTGCTTTCATTATCTTGAAAAGACATGGGCATGCATAAATGATGAGTGTTTTGTGTGAACTATGAAAACTGTTGAGTTGACCAAAACCTACAATGTGTATCTAATGATACTTGGATATCAGGCTGCGCATTGTGGCATCTGGTTGTTGTTTGATACTAATTTGTGAGCAACGGCTGATTGGTTTAGACCAGCGTCTGCACATTCCCTGAAGTCTTTTTGATGCAGGACCGGAACACATTTCTTATGTCTGGCAGACCTCTGGCCTTGCCTAATTACATGCATCCACAGTGATTATTCATTTTTAATCTTCCTGTGCAAACAGGAGCTGACAGGGAGATAAATCTTCAGAGGAGCTGGTGCCCAGATCAAGACATATACTGTTATTATCTCACAGTGCCTTAAATGTAATTACTGCATTGACCTTTCCCAGCACTTTGATTAGTTTAGAAAACTCAGCTTTATTTAAACTGAAGCAGTGAACACGCTATTGCTTGGAGCTCAAGAAACATACTATGCTTTATTCTGCCATTTGCAGATGGTATCGGCCATTATGATGGAACAGATTTCTAGTCCCAGACTACCCGGATTATCAACAGTGATTGCTCTCTGGATAATCTTCCAATGTTCAGATTCTTATTAACTGTTACATTGGTGTATATACATTTCTCTTAATATGGCTACTGTTAAGAGAGAGAGAGAGAGCTGTGAGAGCTTCTCTCTGAAAGATGAATTAGTCCTTTTAATTGCTTTGGCTTTCATAACTTTCATATTTATATTATATTATTGATAAAAACAAATGAGCATATTATAATGATTTCTGAAAGATTATGTAATACTGGAGTAATGCATGCTGAAATACAGTTTAGCCATAACAGCAATGAATTACATTTTAAAATACTACATTTTAATTTGTTTCAAAAAGAAAATGGTTATTTTAAATTATTAAATTATTTTAAAACAAATAAGTGCAGCCTAGGTGAGCATAAGAGACTTCTTTAAAGACCTATATATTATTTTATTGACAGTGAACCTTAATGAAAGCACACTAGCAGGTTTTGAATGATGCAGTTGCATCATAAAATATGAATCTATGCAATGAATGTTAAAGCTGTAAAGTCTTTTCAGACAGTAATTTATTATTTCACACCATATTTAAACGCAGCCATACTCTGCACTTTTATAACATTTTATTATCCTCTTATAGTTCACTTGTGATGTTAGTAATTTAGGCTTTTTGCGGCTGAAATTTACCACTACAGAACTATTTTACAATTAAATGGCTTGTTTTTTTGCCATTCCTTTAAGACTTCTATATGTGAATGACTTCTGTTATGATTGGCTAGTCTGTCCACATGTGAAATAAGTAATAATGCTTAAAAAAAGTTTCAAAAAACAACCATGAAATGTGTATTTGTTAAAGGGGTCATATGATGTTGCTAAAAAGAACATTAGTTTGTGTATTTGGTGTAATGAAATGTGTTTATGCAGTTTAAGGTTAAAAAAACACATTATTTTCCACATACTGTACATTATTGTTTCTCCTCTATGCCCCGC
>NW_015644380.1:284899-321039 GCF_001515625.1 Sinocyclocheilus rhinocerous
CCCGGGCTGGACTCCTCTTCGTCCACGGTGAAAGCCGATCCGGCGATGCACAGCGCGATGTTGATGTATTTCCTCAGTTACCAGCACGGATCAGCTCCAGGCATGACGAAGCGATATCGTCCTCTTTTGGAAGGCCAAACAAAGTAGTTTCGCTTTCACAACGAAGCACACAGCGCCTTCACGACATGGCGGCGGCGGCAACCATACTACAGTGAGAATAAAAGTTACGCTTTCTTTCTTTGTGTGAACATTTGGGCGGCGTTATGCAAATCTTCCCAGATAGTGACGTAGGTATGTGGGGGCGTGTTAGAACGAGCCGTTTTAGGTAGGTGTGGCTGACTCTTAACTTTTATGAAGAATATCTCTTTGAATTTGAGACTTTAGTCTTTGCAACTTTACAGATCTTCTTTATGCACCAAGAGCTTGTAACACTCCAAAGAGAAAGGAAAAATTGAAATTGCATCATATGACCCCTTTAAGGTTGTATAATCATGGACTTGTGACATCATTACCGTGACTATGCATATGTAGCAGGGAAGTTAAATATGCATATTCGGACACAGGGTACGTCATCTATGGTTGCTCAGTAATGTACAGTACTCCATCTTGGTACGCGTTGTGCGGGTGTAGTTATTCTGAAGTACTTGTGTGACCTTTGCTGATTATGAAGAAGTCAAAAATAAACTCTGAGGCATAATCAAAAGCTGGTCGTCTGTTCAGATGATCCACTCAGGAGGGGCGGCTTTATGATTTCACCAGACTGTCTGTAATGAAGCACCAGCTGAAGAGGTCTCTTGATATTCTGAGGGGTGTGTGAAACTGCCAGGCATAAAGCAGGCGATCTGTTATTTAAAGGGATAGTTCACCCAAAAATGAAATTTTGATGTTTATCTGCTTACCCCCAGAGCATCCAAGATGTAGGTGACTTTGTTTCTTCAGTAGAACACAAACGAAGATTTTTTTTAACTCAAACTGTTGCAGTCTATCAGTCTTATAATGGGCAGTCAATGGGCTCCATGGCTTCGAGAGTAAAAAAAAACATGCACAGACAAAACCAAATTAAACCCTGCGGCTCATGACGATACATTGAGGTCTTAAGACACAAAACGATCGGTCTGTGCAAGAAACTGAACAGTATTTATATCATTTTTTTTACCTCTGATCCACCGCAATGTCTGAGCGCGTTCAGAACATCCGGCGCGTGGCGCGTGTACGTGCTCTGGCATAGTAGACATAGATATATATAAGTAGATGCCTCATTAGTGACTGTTTCTATGGGCCGCGATACGTTCCAAAATGGCGGACGCGTCAACTTATCTGGAGCGGTCGAATAGGACATCTATACATATCTATGATAGTAGACGCATGTGTGGAAGCGATCTATCGCGCGTATACGTCACTCATTATTTACACAGTGCAGAAAGATTGTGGACGTGTCCACTGGCACTGCGATGATCTAAAGATATTTAGAAGTACAGGTCATCACAATGGAAGACGATTTTGATATCTTTTGTCTGTGTATGTCTTTTTTTACTCTCAAAGCCATGGAGCCCATTGACTGCCATTATAAGACTGATAGACTGCAATGGTTTGAGTTAAAAATCTTAGTTTGTGTTCTACTGAAGAAACAAAGTCACCTACATCTTGGATGCCCTGGGGGTAAGCAGATAAACATCAAATTTTCATTTTTGGGTGAACTATCCCTTTAAGTCCTAAGTGGGCTTATTGAAGTAAAAAATAGAGTGAAATTTGTGCTGCGCAAAATGAAGCCAATATGAAGCTCCCCTGTTGATGAACACATAATTTATTAGCAAAGAGAGGCTGCATCAAAATACAAGTTTAAGGATTTAAATGTAGTTTTGTTCTTGAATTTAACTTGGGAGCCCCATTTTCACCTCCCCACATTCTCATTGATGTTATTTTAGAGTGTGTAACAAGGAAAAAACAAGAAAGCCGGAGCGATAACTCTGATCTCGTCTGTCTGTCTTGTCTATTTGGGCTGTGACAAAATGAATGAAGCATCTGATGCGACAGGGTGTCTGGTCTCAGGCTCTCCCATTGGCTTTGGTCTTGACCTTCTGGGATTACTTCAATTCTTAATTCTAATTTTCTCTGTGCCGGTCCAAATCGAGTTCTTTTTCAAAAAGGTATAGTCCCTGCATTACGATTAACTTTAAGTGACACTTTAATTTGAATGTAAAAGAGGTGTATTTTGCCTCCAATTTGAGCTCTGAGGTGGGAAGGAGCTGTTTTGCTGATAAAATGTCAAAAGGAAAGGTTTCATTTAGCTTTACCTTAATGTGGCTGCAGAACTGTCACTGCTGAGGGTTATTTATGGTTTCCTGTTTAACTGGGAGTCTGTTGGAGAGGACACAATGGGAAACTTTTAAACCGTTTGTTGCTTTGAATTGCTTTTCCCCACACATTGAACTCTGGATCAAAGCCAGAAGCATTCTAGATGATCAAATGTTTTTTAATAGGGGTGCGTAATACAATTAATAGGGGCACAAATTATATAACCATGTTTAACCTTAACATGATATAATATGCTTGATCACTTGTGGATTTACATTTCACAGTTCTGTTAATGGTTTTCGCATGTTCGTTTATCCAACCGATACGGAATATATTACTAAAATACACTGACAGAGTTTCATGAGCTACTTACTACTTAGTGACAGCACAACAGTGCATTCTTTTAAAATGAATACAAAACATACAATGAGACCAATGTACTCTGATTCCTGAACAAATGACTCTTGTGAGTCAGTTCTTTTTAGTGAATCAAAAAAAATAATAAATTCCAAGGCAACCAATCTAGTCTGATTCCTGAACAAATTACTCTTATGAGTGTGTTCTTTTTGGTGAATCAAACAGATACTGTGCAACCAGTGTAGTCTAACTCCCAGATGAATGACTCTTGTGAGTCAACTCTTTTTGGTGAATCAAAAAAATACAGGGTGACCAGTGTAGTCTGATTCCAGAACAAATGACTCTTGTGAGTCAGTTCTTTGTAGTGAATCAAATAGATTTCAAGCAGTGCAAAAATGCTTACTTGGTATTCTTGTTTAAAATATAATTTAGTCCAAGAATTGGATTCCATTTATGTTGAATCTAAAAAGACTGTCATTTTAAAAGTCTTTTAAAGAATTGTTTTAAAGAATTGTTTGAAATTCATTATTGAAATGATTTCATCATTTGGCAGCGGAGTTGTATTTCTTTTTTCCAAAATAGTTGCGATTTAAATGTACTAAAAGAACAATGAAGTTTGTGAAATTTGAATGGTAGTAATATTGATGATTTTCTTAGCAAACTTAGTGTAAGTTTAGTGTCATTGAATTGGCTTTTATTCCCCACACAACCTGTTTTTAACATAGCTACTGTATATTTGCACGCCGGTGTGCTCTTCCTCATTGGGCCTCAGATTCAGCCGTGAGATGAAGATAGTGCTCCTGTAATCCACTGCAGTGTTACTCTTAAACCAGCTCAGCGGCACATCTCTGCTCATTCAGCGGCTACATGCACCACCTAGCAGAGCGTGAAATCGTAACATCAAGTCTTTATGCTTTAATGCCTACCGATACCCACGCTGCCTTTCTGCTCTCAGGGAATAAAACGAAAGAAGCCGCGACATGATCTGCCTTTATCAAAATGAATACTCTGCCCATCTGAGCGAAGAAAATCTTGTTATTGCCTCCATATATATCGTAAATCTATGTTGCAGAAGTTTGGTGTGAGGTGTACAGCGACGGCACAGTGTGCATCAATTCTCTCAACCCCTCACTGTGTCAAGTGGATGTCTGTGCCGCTTTTGTCATGACTGGGGACAGATAGTGCTGTGACTGGCAGGCGTTGAATGGCTCTGGTGGGGTCCTGTCACTGAAGCTTTCCAAGGCTCGTGTCAGAAACGCACCTTCATTTCACATGAATAAAGGATCTGATGGCTGCACAAATTGTGCTCATTTACCCATCATCATCTCCTCCCGTTCCCTCTCTCATTAGTTTTTCTCTCTCTTCCCATGAAGTTTTCTCCCAGACTACATAAATGGAGACTTTGATTCAATCCTGCCAGAGATCAAGGCATTTTACACAGAAAAGGTAAGCTTACTCTCTCTGTGACTCTCTTGTGGTGTCTCTTTTACGTTCTTTTATGTCCATATGTATGAACATTCTTCATTCCGTTTTACTACAGTATCTGTATTACTACAGTATTCAATTGTTTTGGGGTTTATTCCCATCCCAAAAATGCTTTGCAGGTACATTCTAATACATTATGCTTGCTAAAATGCTCAAAGCAATAATAAAAATCTAGCATGTAACCCTAACCATATGACTGACCATTGTTAAATAGCATTATTGCATTTATTGCTATCTAGACTGGTTGGAAATCATGAGATTAGTTGTGATTTAGTTTCTCCAAATATTTCCATAAACTGTTCTAATTTGCTTCAGCTTCAGTATAATGAGTATAAAAAATGTGATTGTTTAATTTTGGAAGCATATTGTCTTTTAATTTCACACACTTCATTCAGTATAACTGGGGCTTTGTACATTAAAATGTATATCTGCTTTTATAATTTAGGATCATAGCACCATATTTGAGGGTTATATTTTAACATCATATTTAGGGGTCCTTGACATTAAAAAAGTGTAAAAGCCACTTGCGTAGAGCATGAAACTATCAAAATTAAATTAAAATTATTTAGATTCCAGAATTATCAGTTTTCTTATTTAACCTATTTTGTGTTAATATCTTTGCATACTATTTGGCCTATGAAGTTGATTGTAATATTAATGAATTTCAACATGATTTTACGCACTTTTTGGACTTTGGTATGACAAACAAGTTTGGTCTTGGGTCCTGATATAAATTTATGTTAAATATTAATGCAAGGTCTCTGTGCAAGATTATGTATGGGCTGACACACTTTCTGATTGAGCTGATGAATTATTTAGATTCCAGAATTATCAGTTTTCTTATTTAACCTATTTTGTGTTAATATCTTTGCATACTATTTGGCCTATGAAGTTGATTGTAATATTAATGAATTTCAACATGATTTTACGCACTTTTTGGACTTTGGTATGACAAACAAGTTTGGTCTTGGGTCCTGATATAAATTTATGTTAAATATTAATGCAAGGTCTCTGTGCAAGATTATGTATGGGCTGACACACTTTCTGATTGAGCTGATTGGGCTGACACACTTTCTGATTGAGATTCATATTTTGTCCTTGCCAGCCATGCTCCCCAGCCACTCACTTCCTCAAGTCATGTAGATTTCACAGATTCACACCACTGACTTTCTGTCATTCTGGAAAGGTGCAGTGTGGTGTGGTATCAGTCTAGTGGCTAAAGCTCTTAACAAAGCTGGTGAACCTGTGAAGTGAAGTGTTACAGAGAAGCCTCCACTGTGCCCTTGAGCAAAGCACATAACTGCACTCTTCTCCTGTGGGACCGTCTCTGAAATTAGTGTACTGTACGTCAGTTTGAATGAAAACCATCTGCTAAGTAATGAGTACCAGAGGTTATTTGCATTGTTATAATCTTGCATACATGCATTTTTATGTCATTCCTAAGCTGGTGTATGCAGCTTTCGGGGGAACCAAAGTTTGACAGACCATGACGCCTGAATTTAAATGGGTTTGAAAAGGAAGAAAAACCAGAGTGATGCTCTGTGGAGGATAAAGGAAAGATCAAGCCGCAACAGAAACAAGCTTCTCGGCTGACGTTTGGGTGCGGGATTTTGTGATACCTGCTGCGAATGAGAAGTCACCTGCGACGGCCGTGTATGCAGCCGTTGGAGGGAACTGAGACTGGAAACTAGCGACGTTCACCTCTGACCTTCCTGACACTCAAAGGATTCACACAACAAGAGATCCCATTTACAAAACACAAAGTGTGATCATACAAAAAGCAACAAGAGGTGCTTGTTTGGAGAAGGCAGTCTTTAAAGTTTCTTTTTAAAACTTTTTTACAGTTAAAGAGGCTCTTGTTTTCCCTTTTAACCCCATTTTTATCCAAATACTTGATCTGATTTGTCAATTGCATCAAATTCTGAAATATTTGAATACTTGTGGTTTTCATCAATGAGATGAGATGAGATTTTTATTTTATTTATTTTTTTAATGATTTAATGCTCACCAACGCTGCATTTATGTAATTAAAAATGCAGTTAAAACAATATTCTGAAATATTATTACAATTGAAAAACTGTTTTAATATATTTTGAAATATATTCCTATTTGTAAAATATATTTATAATTTATTCCTTTGATGGCAAAGCTTTTAGCAGCCAGTATTTCTTTTTATTAATGAAGTTCGCAACGCAGGTTCGGGAGGAGCCTAATCAACCAGTCCTGCCAATCATCGTTTCGACCGTATATAAGCAGCAGTCATTGTTCCGTCAAAGCGAATATTCTTCCGGCATCCCTCCACCACCCCTTCTCCTCCTTTAAATCCCTTCTCTTTCATCCACACCGTATCATCATAGGGGGGGTTTCTTACTCGGAGCTCAAGCCGAGCCTCGGGTTTCGAGCCTCCTTCACGGACAGCAAGCCAAGTTCGTTTTACCATTACCTGGCAGGGCTGAATGGGCAGGCGAATTCGTGAATCAATGGTAATAGTTATTAATATTTGTATTTTAATAAGGATGAATTCGGGTAAATTTGGGACACTTTTCACCGTTGAGATGACTGGGAAAAATGTTCAGCTGAGCCTGAATTTACCCTGTATACACAATTCTTAATATTTTTGTGGAAACCATGATTTTTTGATGAATAAAAAAGTTAATAAAAACAGCATTTATTTCACATAAATCTTTTGTAACATGATTATAAATGTCTTTACAGTCTCCTTTGATCAATTTAATTGGTCCTTGCTGAATAAAAGTATCAATTCCTTAAAAAAAAAATCTTACTGACCCCAAACTTTTGAACAATGGTGTACATTCATAAAAACTTGAACCCAAAATGTTGATATTGAATTAAAAATCAATGTATTCATCAACTGCCGACATTGTCTTAAAATTTGACTTATTTTTCTCCAGAACTGCAAGATAATGGAAACGCCGGACCAGGATCTGACAGACTTCACTAAGTGCTTGGCCATTATGGTGGAGGAGATCAAAGCACAGAAATTGCAGGTTGGACTCCATCTCTCCTCAGCTGCATCTCTGTAAATCTGTCTGTTTCTTTTTTATGCTTCAGACCCATTCCCTAACTTTTTGACCTCATTTGCACCCGGTATTAATATCCATCTCAGGTGATCAGACCACAGGTGGTCAGTGTTTTGTGACTGGATTATTAAAACCACATTCGGTGGCAGTCAGGAACATATGTGACTACTTTGCATTTGTAGCATAAAAATCCTATTGCAACTCACTTGGCAGTCAACCATTGTGCTAAAACAATAGCTGTAAAAGAAAATAATGTCTAAAATAAAAAATATATATCCAATTTAGTTACCCAAGTAAAAAAGTAGTACCCTTTACCATACTTTTAAAAAGAATACTTATTACGAAAAAAATACTTTAATAGAATTTGCTTAAGAGTGAACTGAATGTAATAGTCTCAGACACTTAGTTAATTGCATTTTAATTGTAGTTGAATGAAAATGTATTATAGTTTAAATTTATATTAAATGCAGTTAGTTGAACTTTACAGTGATTTTTTTGACCCACCTTAAGTATGACTTAAGTTCATCTTTATTTGTAATTTCATATGAATTTCCATTTAGTACATTTCAAATATATTAACTTGTAATATCGATCTACACACTACAGTTAAAAGTATAATTAAGCACTTTACATGTGCTTTAGTATGTTAGTCAACACATCAGTGAACTTCTACTCTCAAAAGATTATTAAAACAATTATTTATAATGTGCTTTGAAAGTTTTAATTTGACAAAATGCACTTTTTATAAGTTTGTTAAGAAACAGCCAGGAAATGGTTAAGGGACCTTTTTATTTCATTAATTTTATATTATCTGCAAGGACAGATTTTAAAAATATATATACTTTCAAGATCTGAAGTACTCTACATGTGCATATTCAGTACATTTAAGCGCACTTCTATTTCACAAGGGTTGTGCAGAGAAAATTTTCAATGTGCTTTTCAAAAGTAATTTTGTTTGCTAATTTATTTTACTTTTTGTGCTTTATCAACATGCAGTAAGAGACCAAAGTAGTAAATGATGTATGTAGTCAAAATAATAGTCCAATCTCAAGTGGTCACTGAAAACTTATTTGAAATGCATGTTACTAGCAGGTTTAAACAGGGCCTTTGTGACTCCATTTCAAACTCTGTCACACTGGAATGCAGGAATATGTATACAATATGTGTACTAAAACACAAAACCTAAGTACTGAGATGAGTACATTACAATAGTAAAAAAAGTGGAACTCAAGTTAATAGTAAAAACAAAAAAGTCGGAAGGATAGCGGTTTCATTTTCACTAGTTTTTTTTTTTTGTATACCTGTCAAACATAAAAGGTGAGCTCACACCTCAGCTTCAGTGTGAATTCACATCCTACAGGAGCTGTCAGAGAGGTTTTGTATGGATATTGTATGTGTGTGCCTGTCTGCTCCTTTTCTAAACCCCAGCCTGAGCTCCAGGCTTGTCAGACTGTCTGTTGGTCCTCACAGAGATGCCCATCACCGTCACAGACACTCCAGAGTTTTACCAATATACGAGCCTCAAGCTCATTCTATACGCATACTACGGCCTTCTTGCTTCTTCCTATTGTGTTTATATTCACCTCTGTCTCTCAGCGCTACCTTTTGTGTCTTCAAGCACTCACAAAAGACAAGTAACACTTCTAAAAGTGAATAAGCTTTGTGCTGAAGGTCACTGAGGTAACGAGTGAGGTAATTTGACTCTCTGTCAGTCTTTGGATGTCTAAAACATGAATACAAGTATTAAAATATTTATTTATTGGTTTCAGCCTGCAAGTTTTTTCTGAAAATGTTTGAACTGATGTATTAGACTTTGCAGGTAAAGTGAAGAGTTCCTTTGACCTCAGACTCCAAGTACAAGTTGCGAACATATCATCATTTCTGGTTCACTTTTAAGAAACGTTTTGCAATCAGTCCACATAATTACAGAGGCACTGTAACATGAACAATTTATGTGTCAGATGTCTCATAAGTCCCGCTATTTAAATGAGCCAGTGGGGGCTGGCAGTGAAGTATTGATTACCCTCTGTGCATTTTAAAGAGTTTTTTGTCACGTAGAGTTGTTGGATCTCACAGGGTGATGGGTACATTGCAGTATTCAGACAAATGGTCCCGGGAGCAAATATCAAAGACATTCTGCCAAGTCAACGTTTTCCGGTCCGCACTGTTCCCTCGGAATACTTTCCATAATGTATTACTCTGTTGTTTAGTGAAGACGGACATCATTTTTGGCTGCAGTGGGAAGGAAAAAGCTATGCTGCAAATTTGCAAAAGCACTTTCAGAACATTTATCATCAGCTTGCAGAACCTACGTCCCACAGTTGTTCATTTGTTTGTCTGTTCGTTCATTCATTTATTTGTTTATTTGTGTATTCGTTTGTTGAAGCAACAGCACTTTTAAAAAGTGTATTCTAGAGTTGCATAAATAAACTTGATCCACTACTTTGCACCCACAATTGCTGATTTGTTTGACTGTTTGTTCATTCATTCATTTGTTTGTTTGTTTGTTTGTTCAATTGTTTGTCAATTTTAGAACATTTACCCTAGAGTTGCATAAAGTCATCTCAATCTACATTTTTTGCTCCCACAATCACTCATTCTTTTGTTTGTTTGCTCATTAATCTGTTCATTCATTCATTTCTTTGTCCATTCATTCATTTTTTTGTGCAACAAAACTTATTAAGAACATTTATCCTTGAGTTGCATAAAAAAATCATAATCCGCTGCTTTTCTCCCACAATTGCTGATTTGTTTGTACTAATAAATTTGTTTGTTTGTTTGTTGATTAATTTGTTCATTTTTTAGTGCAGTAGCATTTTATGAAAAATATAGAGCACTTATCCTGGAGTTACACAAAAAAAAATGTTTGTTCGTTAATTTGTTTGTTTGCTCACTTGTTTGTTCATTTGTTTGTGCAATAGCATTTTAAGAACATCTATCCTGCAGTTTCTCTGCTGCTTTGCTCACACAATCATTCATTTGTTCGCTCATTCATCTGTTCATTTATTCGTTTGGATAGTTGTTGTACATTCATTTGTTTGTGCAACATCACCCACAATCACTCATTCATCTGATCATTTGTTTATTCGGTGGTTAATTGATTTCTTTGTTTACTCATCTACCATCTTTTTGCAGATAGACACCATCGTAACCCTGGGTGGTCTTGGAGGCCGCTTTGACCAGATCATGGCCACGGTGGAGACCTTGTTTCATGCCCAGAAGATGACCGATCTGCCTGTGGTGGTTATACAAGACCGCTCTCTGGCTGTCCTCCTCCAAGAAGTAAACACTTCTCTCTCTCTCATTAGCATGTACTAATCAGTGTTTGCACTTGTGTGCTTTTGACGTCCTGATTGCGGCACTTAATGATCAATGGTGATATTAAGCAATTAACAACTGCAGAGACACTTTACTGCCTCTTCTGCGTTGTTTCCTGTTTGTGCACTTTTGAAAGGTCACAGCTCTTGATGCAAACATGCGAAAGATATTGCTTTGTCAACATTTTCATTCAACACTACTATACAAAGCGATGCATATGTGTATGTTATGATGTTTTAGAGATCACTGATCAGACCAGCTCATATTTGCACAATAACACCGTATAGTACATGAAAAGCCCTTGTTTTGAACTTTGCAGACATGTACAGAGAATAGTAAGATGTTGTAATCTTGTCCAACTAACAAGAAAACCTTACAGAATTACTCTGACTGCATTACTTTGCATTCTGTATGAGAATATTTAAACAACCTCTGAGGCTCAATGGGAATAGGACATTGAGATGATTGTGAGAATCTTAATCTATCGGCTCTTGTAATGGGCCAGAAATTTAAATGAATGCATCTCAGTCTATATAAAGATATCCTTGACTGATTCAGCCCCTCATAAAGCAGACTTATAAAACATGAATTCAGTTTTCTGTCTGTGCAGCACTTATTTACTGCTATTCCTGGCTTTTCAGAGACAGATCAGAATTAGTTTTGAATAGTCAAACTTTGAAGTATGCACAACGCACGTTTAGATTCAGATCTTTCTCAGTGTAATAGGTGGTAATTATTACCTAAATAATAGTTCTTGGAACATCCCACCAATTTGCAAGAATATCTTTAATTTTGCCAGATTCGTCGTTCATCATACTTTTAAGTAAGTGTGTGTGTAAGTAGACAACAATATACTGCTTTAGAAACGTGATAATTGAAAGTATTACAGTATTGAACTAGATTGCTGTTTGTGACGAGAACTGAGAACAGCATTACAAATAGTAGGTTGCCAATGCCTCTGCGGGTGAGAAAGTTTTAAAATTAAGCTTTTCTGACAGTTGAGTTCTGCAGTGGAGGAGCGTATATGTGATTTTTGAGTCTCTCTCAGCATGTTTGTCAGATAATATTACATAAATATTACATTTATAAACAATTCTAAAACAACCAGCTGCTCCAGACTGGTTTAAGATGGTTAGTGCTAATTTGGTTCTAAGCAAGCTGGCGGACTTAAGAATGTACTGCTCGCACTATTCTATTCAGGTACAATGATTGTGGTAAACACAATATAAGGTATTCATATGACTGGCATTCTATATTTCAAATATTCTGAAGTCATACGATAACTTTAGACAGAGATTTAAAGGGGTAGTTCTGTCATTATTTTCTCACGTCTGCTAGATTTTCGTTCGAGAGTCTCATTCCATTCTATGACCTTCTCCTGCTCTTTTGCTCACACTTACAGGGCAGACAGCACCATCTGAACGTCAACACTGGCTTGGAAGGGAAATGGTGTAGTCTGGTTCCTGTGGGCAGCCCTTGTCTAACCACCACTTCTGGGCTTAAATGCAACTTGGGTGAGTCGCGTGCCTGTAGGCCACAAGTCTGTCCACCCACTCAAACACCAAACACACACACACACACACAAACGGACATCCCAGAGGAATGTCTCCCAGTCTGCACCATCCTCTGTGCTTTATTTACATGGCCTGTCCTAGATAGGAGACATGCATCACCCCTGACAGCTCAAATCTCCAGCAAACTCCCACTGATGTTACAGTTGATGCAGTTTGTCAGGCCTAGATTTAGGCCTATTTCCTCCAGGAATGGCCCGTTCCTCCAGGAATGGCCCGTTGAGAGGATGGCTCTCAGATTAAACAAATGAAAAGAAACAAACAAGAAAAACAGTTTTGAGGTCTGTGCGCTGTGTACTAGATATTGCACTGTGCAATCCATCTTCACTTCAATGCTAGACAGTTTTTGCTTGACATCATTGTATTTTAGCTTCTCAATAGCATTTGCTTTTGAATTGTTCATTTTGTTTCATAAAATAAAAACACTATTTCCTCCAGGAATGGCCCGTTGAGAGGATGGCTCTCAGATTAAACAAATGAAAAGAAACAAACAAGAAAAACAGTTTTGAGGTCTGTGCGCTGTGTACTAGATATTGCACTGTGCAATCCATCTTCACTTCAATGCTAGACAGTTTTTGCTTCCTTTTTAAATTAGTTAAAGGAACATGGAGGATTTTTATGCTTTTCTGATATTAAATGTAAAGTGTGTAATTGCTGCATGACCAACATCACCAAAATCTTGCAGAAAGTATTATTTTCAAAAAGGTTTCAAGCATTGTCTTCATTGTTCAGACAAACAAATGGTTTGAAGAACCTACACACTTCACCTTTAAGGATCAACTTTGCCTTTTTCTTTGAAACCGATTCAAACCTTGGTCATCTAAAAGCTTGTCTTGAGTGGTTATGAAGGGTTGTAGCTCCGAGTGGGTGAAAGTGGGCCGCCTCCTACATGCATTAAATGTTAAAGGTGTGCCAAACGACTGCTCTGACTGAAGACATTAGAAGGAATAGTAATGTAGCCCAACTGTTTGCCTTTGATCTGCTAATGCGAGCTGTCAACGAGAATAATCTCCAGCAAGTTTTCTGCGGAGGCTGGGGCTCGTTGTGAAAAAGCAAGCGCCCCTCCTCCTGTTAAATCCTGCAGAAGGCACGGGGTTGTTGTTGCGGTGGGACTGAAGTGACAGATACATGACTGAAAAGTTTAGCTTTATTGTGTCAGCGGCCTGCTGTTTCAGTGAAAGGAGGATTTTACATCCAATTGTGATGACTCTGGACTATGACCTTTGACCTTGACTTTAAAACAAACAGCTTTAATAAACTGAGTGGTGTAGGGGTTTTGAAGAAGTTGGCATACTGTGAATGAAACATATTTATGTGTAAAAAGCCTTTATAGCCATACTATAAATGGCTATAACCAACATAGTCTTACTTTAAAAAATATGTCTATATCTGCATTTTTGCAAAACACATTATGATTACAGGGGCAGCGTATCGGTTAATCAAGACTTATTTTTGTACATTTCATTGCAAAATACTTTATGAACACAAAACATTTGTACTGTAGTACATTTGTAAATAATACATTTTGATATTTGCATCATATAACCAGCTCCATATGCATTGCTTTTCTGACATAGTAAACTTGCTCAGTGGCTCATCTGGTTCAGTGTTGCACTTGTGATGAGGAGCACTCAGGTATGAGTCCTGTGAAACAGAAGATATAATAAAACAGCTCAAATACTTTTAAATACATTTTAGTGGAAGCAAACTAAACTGGCACAGTTGCTTCAGCGAATGCATTTTTATCTATTATCTTTATGTTTGCTTTTTTAACACTATCGATTAGGCTTATGGTAGGGTTTTGTGTAGGTGGAACAGTATTTTCAAATGCAATATAGTTATTAACCTTTTAGCGACACTCACTGGACATGTAATTTTTTCGAACTGGCCTAATAAATACAGCAACTAATGTAATAAAACTTTGCCAGATTCATATTCATTTGTTTCAGATAAAATGAAATGTGCTTTTAGCACCACTCACTCTGGAAAAAACAAGCAACTTAAAGGTGGGGTAAGCGATTTCTGGTAGCCAATGTTGACATTTGAAATCACCAAAACAAACACGCCCCTACCCCAAAAGGGTCTCGCCCCTATTTTGATAGCTCCGCCCCACACATATGTACGCAACCCAGGCAATGATTAGTTCTGTGAAACAAAGCAAAACCAAATTTACACCGTGTCTACACCGGACGCAAGTGGCACGGCGTGACAAAATACTATAGAACTCATTATAATCAGTGATGCTGTCTACACCAGTGGTTCTCAAACCTGTCCTGGAGTACACCCAGCCCTGCACAGTTTGTATGTCTCCCTCATCTGTCACACCTGATTCAACTCATCAGCTCATTAGTGGAGACTGCAAGACCTGAAGTGGGTGTGTCAGATATAGGGAGACATACAAAATGTGCAGTGCTGGGGGTACTTCATGGAGAGGTTTGAGAACCACTGGTCTACACCATGGTCTACACTGGATGCGGCGCGGCATGACACGACAAATCCCCCAGAGCAGAGCTCAACATTATTATTCATGACCTTTCCAAATAAGGTAAAAACAGACCATTTCATTCTAGGGACAAATCCTAGGGTTGTAAATGGACATGTAAAACCGTTTCTGGAGATTTGTTGCCCTTACCTAAGCCACATACCTTCTATGTAGATATCAATTTAAAATATTGTATCAATGCATTCTATGGCACCTTTAATATAGTTTTGCAGAAATGTTGTCACAGACACATTTTTCGATTATAATGGTTAGATGCTTACATTTGCATTTAGGTTTGATTATATGTTCTATTTATTACTGGTTATATGGGTAACAAGTAATGAGGTAACGGGTAATACGTTTATTTTATTTTTAAACTATACATAAAATACATAATTATCTGTTAAAAATGTAAATCATAAATATTATTAATATCAATAGTGTCAACAATTAAATTATCTATATTATTTAATAAATGAACATCACAAACATAAATATATCAATCAACGAAATGGTTATTGTTTTATTTTTAAATTAGTAAAAAAAAGAAAATAAAATAATTCTACAAATAGGTAAAAAAAAAACATCCAGCCAATTTGCAAGAATATCTTTAATTTTGCAAGCTTCATCGTTCATCATACTTTTAAGTAAGTGTGTGTGTAAGTAGACAACAATATACCGGTTTAGAAACGTGGTAATTGAAAGTATCACAATACTGAACTAGATTGTTGTTTGTGACGAGAACTGAGAACAGCATTACAAATAGTAGGTTGCCAATGCCTCTGCGGGTGAGAAAGTTTTAAAATTAAGCTTTTCTGACAGTTGAGTTCTGCAGTGGAGGAGCGTATATGTGATTTTTGAGTCTCTCTCAGCATGTTTGTCAGATAATATTACATAAATATTACATTTATAAACAATTCTAAAACAACCAGCTGCTCCAGACTGGTTTAAGATGGTCAGTGCTAATTTAGTCTCAGCCTCAAACGTCACTCCCACGGACCGTTGGCTAAACGTCTGATGCATATGGCACACAAAAGTGGAAACACTTCAGGAGTTTCGAAGTCGTCATCGGATTGGTTGAATTATACAGGATTTCCAGGAGACGTGTGTGTCGCGTTCTTTAACGTTCCGCCTGGAAACAAAGATGCCGTGACGCCAAACCCCCTCACGAAAGAAGAAAGCTGTCGTGTTTACAACTGGGAAACAAAGATGCCGTGACGCCAAACCCCCTCACGAAAGAAGAAAGCCGTCGTGTTTACAACTGTGACGACGAGCGCTTATCAGGTTCAACTAAACGCTGGATTTTCAAAAGTATGTGAAAAATTTAAAGTTCGCGGCATAGAATCTTTAAAATACGTCCGAGAGTTTTACACACCGGTCTGTTATTGTGGCGACATTTCCACGCCCCGAAACGTGACGATGGATGAAACGAACTGTGATTGGTTGTTTGACATGTCGGTCAAACGGCCTCATGGGCGGGCCTTGGCCAATGAAAGCTGCCATGGATTCCAGAACTTCAGCCGTCAGTCTGAAGGTCTGGCTACGCGAGACTAGTGCTAATTTGGTTCTAAGCAAGCTGGCGGACTTAAGAATGTACTGCTCGCACTATTCTATTCAGGTACAATGATTGTGGTAAACACAATAAAAGCTATTCATATGACTGGCATACTATATTTGAAATATTCTGAAGTCATACGATAACTTTAGACAGAGATTTAAAGGGATAGTTCACTCAAAAATAAAAATTCTGTCATTATTTTCTCACCTCTGCTAGAGTTTCAAACAGAGTCTCATTCCATTCTATGACCTTCTCCTGCTCTTTTGCTCACACTTACAGGGCATTTTCAAAATGAAATTTCTAGAAGCTGCATGACAGCCCCATATGCATTATGAAAAATAACAAGTAATGAACACAAAAATTATATAACATGCATATTTGTCGCATCTCTTGATGCTGTGTTTATTAGTCTTGTTTTGTCTCATTACACTCAGCTCTTGCCCATACTCCCTTGAGTTTTGAGTGTGATAACAAGAGAAACATATTCTGAGAGATAAAATACCAGTAATCACTTTTGTAATTTCCTGTATGAGTTCGAATAATTCTGCCTTTGGGCTTTTAGAAATTTCTAGTACAGTGGAGACCAGTTTGTGGGTAGGTCCTATTTTTGATATGTAATAGTAAATATAATAGAAATGCATCACAACAGACTGTTTCTTTTCATTTTAGCAGATTATTAGTTTTTGAAAATCCAGTATTAGTCGCTAACTCTGGATAATGCATTTATAAGATACAGGAATGAGCTTTATTTAACAACTTTATCATTAACATTAATAACCAGTTAATACTGTTTATTGTTTGTAAGAAGTATTGCAATGATGATGATGATGCAAACATATGTCTATTATATATTGAAACTGTTTTCCTTTTTTAATATGTTTTAAAATGTGATTTATTCCTGTGATGACAAGAAACATTTATCATTATAATAATTTCTTATTATAATCAGTGTTAGAAAACAGTTGTACTGCTTGCTTAATATTTTTGTGGAAACCATGATAAATTTTTTCAGGATTATTAGATGAATAGAAAGTTTAAAAGAACCACATTTGAAATAGAAATCTTTTGTAACAATGTAAAAGATTTGACTGTCACTTGTGATAAATTTAATATGTCCTTGCTAAATAAAAAAATTTATTAAGACATTTTTTTTTAATATATATATAAATAAATAAAATATATATCTATTTGCATTCCTACTTCCTAAATACTTACTATAAAAATTTGACTCTTCTCTCACCTTTCGTCTCTCAGTCAGTCTTAATTATTCCCAGTATTTCGTGGATTCTTCATAACCACAGAAGTATTTACTTACACTTTAGTGAATGTTTCCAGATAACAAGTGGAGAAGTGTGAGTTTAACTTCTCACAATAGCCTGAGGCTGACGTACAGTTAAGTTCAGCGTAAGAGAATTCCACATGTTTAGACTGGAGTTACTCCATCCAGTGCTTCCTCCTGGGAAAAAGACCTGCCAAGACACCTAACCTTAAGCAACTCACCACCAGCATCTAGATGACACTTATAACTCTCATAAAAAGCACTCATACACACATACAAGACATGGCAGATATGTGTATGTTGAGAAGAGTTCCAGAGTATGTGTTTATAAAACCTTTGGGAACATATTAATGAATGCATAACGGAAAAAAGGCCAGGGTGAGGTAATCATGATGAGCTGCCAAGGAGAAGCACCACAACTCATGGCTTGTGTTCTTGTATTACAGTTATTTGAGATAACAAGCCACGAAATGTTTAGCTACACTAAGGGCATGACTGCTGTTTTCTCTGAAAGGGTTGACCTGCTCCTACTCAAACTGAAAACTGAGAGCATGCAGTGTTACATTTGGTTTTGAATGTAGAATTAAAAGGCTGTTGACCTCAATGCTCAGTCCTGAAAAAGACAAATTAATGAATTTAGCAGTTGACCATACCATCACAGCAAGTCATGGCTTAATACTTTGATTAGTAATATTTTCTTCTTTAATATGTAATGCATGTATGAGGTGTAAATATTGAATAGTAATATTTACCTCAGTATGTTTTTGCTATTTTGCTCTAATTGTGGACAGTTGTGACAATTATTTTACACTAATTGCGTTTTTGTTCTTGCAAAAGAACTGCATAAGATTCTCCATTTAGTGGATTTTCTGTAAAGACTTTGTGAACTTTGAGTTTGCTGTCTATTAAGACTAAGTACTAAATTTAATTTTGTTGCATCATCTATGAGCTTTGTGGCTAGGGAAATCCTTGTGATTTGAAAAATTTAATTTGTGTTTTAGCTTATGGGGACGTGTAAATAATAACTAATTAGAATTCATAACTGCTTTAGTTCTGTTTAGTGCTTTTAATGAAGTCTGTTCTAAGTTGTTGTGTTTAGTGATTAATGTTGACCTTTAGTGTTCTAATGAAGCTTTTGGTTGCTATACCACTACTTGATGGGAAAAGTAGCTTGTTGTTGGAAAAAAGTGTACTGAAAAAAATGTAGTCACTAGTTTTAATTAGTCCCCAACACCGTACTGCTACTGTATGCTAATCAAGCTAATGTTAGCCTTTGCTGCTAATGCTAACGCTCTTTGACATTGCTTGTTTGCGCTTGTGTTTCTACGAGGTTTTTCTCACCTCATCATGTAAAGCTATTGAAAGTTTTGTTGAATTTGTGCAATTTTGGGGATTAAAAAATCCCATCCAAACCCAAGACATAAAATGATTTTTATAGGACACATATAACTGAAAATACATCTTCTAGAAAGTTCAAATCTGAGTTTTTCAACAATTCATCTGTTTAAGTGGTAACTAAATGTTCTACAACTAAAGGCCTGTTCACACCAAGAACAATAAGTATAACAATAACTATATCTATAAAGTTTTTTAAAAATCTGTGTAATTCTATGAGAATAGGGAAGTCCACAGCATAACTATAAGGAACACAATATCATTGGATTCCCTTTCAGAATAATTTTTTCCAGCTGAACATTCACAGCCAATCAGAATCCATCCTGCTTTAAAGAGCTCGAGCATTTAAAGCTGCAGATGACAAAACTTCAGTGTGAGTCTGTAATAAACGGAATGTTATGGTTTATTGGTGTGAGTAGTTGTAGTTATCTTTCTTGATGTAAATGGTCCTGTATTCATTAATTAATTAATTTGAAAAGGTTGTTGAACTAGTTGCTAAAAACTAAACAGTTTAATGAAATTCTTAACTTGCAAGATCCACAGGTTTTGAAAGCAAGATTTTAAAGGAAAATAGAGATTTAATTTAAGTAAATGTTTCTTAAGAGAACCAAAGCGTTTTTCCTTATGCAACGGAAGCGATTCTGCCGCGGCTGAGTCATTCATTCAGAGCTTTTAGCTTTAAAGTGTTGTTCTCTAGTGGACTTTGGGGTTAGAACCTCATAGCGGTGCTCATTCAAACCTTTCGATTCAGCTTTTCTAGCGCAAGCCAGTATATTGCTTCCCTCCTCTTCAGCTGCACCTCTACAGATGATGGCACTTGCAACAGAAGCCCTGCTAACCCCAGATTACGACACATCCAGCGCAAAGTGATGCTGAAGAGACCCTTCTGCTCAGATGGTCAAGGCTCCTGCTGCTTTACTGGATGCGATTTTTGTGTCCATTGAAAAGCACACTTTGCGTGAGAGATGTCATTGAAGGCAGTGTCTTCCCAGAGGTTATGGGTAATTCATTAAAGGCTGTTTAATGGGCGCCCGCTGTGGCCCTGGGTGATTTAGAACCTCAGACTCTCATTCTTGGTAATAGCGGCAGAATGGGATGACTTTACGACCCATAACTATTCTGCTCCCTTGATATTGCTGTAGGGGTAGATATCAAGGCCAAATATTAAAGTTAGTCATCAGGCCAGGGAAGGAGCTGCATTTCGAGAGGGTAATCATGATGGCATTTTGATTTTTGACAAGAACTCCGTAGAGCACTTAAAGGGAGTCTCGCTAACACCTGAAGAGACCTATAAAAATGTATACAGCTCAGTCATGTAATGCTGCATGTACTGTTCAAATTCACTTTGAGCCTTTAAAAACAGCTGGTGCTGATGCACCTCCAGATCATTAAAATTAAGCAACTGCATTTTGAGTTTTTAAAGTCACATGGCAGATAATGAGTTTGCTTGATATTTTGTCGCTGTTTTGTTGTTTAGTGTGCTTTTTAACTGCTTGTCATACTGAAAACAGAATATTTGTGAAGCTACTTTGAAACTGTAGATTGCAAAGATACACAAATTAAAGTAACAACTGCAACCCTTTAAAAAAATCTAACTGAAATCTTACTGACCCAAAACTGTTTTTAATATACTTGTATTATATATATATATGTGTGTGTGTGTGTATAAATAATATTTAAATAATTTAAATCTATATCAAATTTAAATATATAGGATACATATATCAAAAAATTATTATTTTGAAAATAATTATAATATATATATTGTGTGTGTATATATATATATATATATATATATATATATACAACAAAATACCATGTAACTAAATATTCTGCTTTTAAAAAAGACCTGAAGCTTAAATCCATCAGTCGTTTGTTTTGTTTCTGTTCATTTAAATAAACCGATTCACTAGAATGAATCAGACTTGTTACTGGAAAAGCTACACTATTTTAGAAACGCTACAAAAAAAAATGTAGTAAAGTTGTTAGCTTTGCTACTTTAAATTAGTTACATCTCACTGTATTGAAATGTATGCTAATGCTACACTGTTAGCCTTTACTGCTAACTTTTCCCCTTGACATTGTTCGTTGTATTTGTATTTCTTCTTTGAGGGAGGATTAAATCTGCAGATAGGGGAAGCAGAAAATTAAGGGACGCTGACAGACTTCCTTCTGTTCGTGTGAATCTTTAAAGGACTTCAGTCACACTGTTCTTCTTGTGTAACTGAGAACTTATATGGGCAAAGCTTGACATTTTGACCATTTGAAAGCTAATGCCACTCACTTTTTCAAGTGAAAATAATATTACTTTCTTTTCCTTTATCCAGTCCTTCAAGTGAACGATTTGGGAGCTATTGTGGATAATGTCATTGCCTTCCTGACAGGAAATAATACGACATTATATAACTCTCAAAATTGTTGTTTACATGCTGTCCTCTGCACAGCAGTAGTGATTGTCTCTGTTAGTTTTGAAGCCTTGAAGGTGGGTTACCGTTTTTTAACATACTATAATATGCCGTTTTGCTTTGTGTTTACCATATAATAGATCTGGACTGTCTTCCAGACTGAAACGGTGTTACGATCCTATAAGATAAATTACCATAAACCTCTCAGTGGAGTGTTTTTACAGATCGGTCAATGTGAATATTTATTGTGATTACTGTGGTTAAAGCGGGCATTTATAGCTTTGCTGTCATATTTCAGTTATTACCATAAAGACCTCTGAAGGACAGAATCTTTAGTGTGTGTGTGTTTTTTTTTTAATGCAGGTAGATGAAAGGACAGCTTGTCTCCTTTTTGCTTTTACTCCCTCTCCCTCTCGTCACCTACTCTCTCTCCCTTGTTTTGTTTTGTTCTTTAGCTTTTCCCTCTGCCTCCCAGTGTCTCAAAGCAGAGAATAAAGATTGTTTGAGGGGAAGTCAAGTGAGTCTTCAACAGGAAGTATGGCTCGTTGGCCTGGGGCCGGTGTGAGAGACTTTTGAGCCAGTGCATTATTCCGCTTATTACATGGCTACTTACAATAAATAAAGAAATAAAATTATAAATCATTATTAAATTTTCTTTATATTTCAAACTATTTTTTTATTGTGGTATTATGTATTATTTATATAACTGATTGTTTTCTGCATTGTAATGGACTATTTTTCTTGGCTGTAGAAAATAATAAACTAATAATATTTTTTTTTAAATCAGTTATTCATTTATTTTAAATACAAATAACTCAGTTATTGTAAATAGAAATATTTACAAATCAAAATAATATTTATTTATTTATTTATAAAGCTGCTGTGTAATAAGATAATGTACAGTAAGCTTGACTTTATTCCCTTTAGGCAACATTAGCAGTATAAAATAATGAACTAATAATAATAATAATAATCAGTTATTTCACAATAATATTTTAAATAAAAATACTTTCATTTAAACAATAGTTAGTGGCCTTGTAAAAAGACAGTGTACAGTCAGCTGGATTATATTCCCTTCAGACTTCAGCCTTTAGCAGTATAAAGTAATAAACTAATAACAATAATAATCAGTTATTTTACATAATAATATTTTCTACTCAGATCAATCAAGAATTTATTTTTAATTTAATAAACCATAATGAAAAATCAGCTGGTTTGTATTCCCAGCTTGTAACAGCATAAAATAATGAACTAATAATAAAACAATCCATTATTTATAGTGAATAAATAAATATTGATTTTTACTGAAAATATTTATTTATTTATTTTGGAAGCAAATGAGTACATACCCGTGTAATAAGGCATAGTGTACAGTCAGCTCTTTAATAATCACTTCAGGCAATACAAGACCTTTCTCTATCATGTGGTCAATGAAACAAAATTAAAGTATATGTATTTTCCTGGCCACCCATGCTAAAAATAAAAAAACAATTTTTTGTAGTGGGCAGCTAAAAATCTGGGTCCAGGCCAGAAAAAAAAAAAAACTTATTGTTGAGACCTGCCTCACACACATACATTTACACAAATACTGTATTTGTGTACATGACAAGAAGCCCTTTCTCTCACATCTCGAGTTGCTACGTACAGCAGTTCATCTGTCATCTGTTCTAGAGCAGAAAATATGGAGATTGTAGGTTGGAAGTCGTGAAGCTCATTCGTGTGGAATAATGGGTCTCAGATACCTCTACTCCAGCTCGGGCAGTTCGACCAGCATCAGGGACTGACCGCAGAGAGAAAAACCATGCAAACATTAGCCATTCCTGTGTAGACAGGGGGTGCATGGCTGAAAACATTAGTATAGATGTAAAAGGGAAATTGAGACACATGGGAGCTGTCACTGTATGTGTGCAAGTCGCACGTATGAAAGGAGAGAGTGTTGGGGAGGAAATAGAAGCGAAGGCCATTTACTAAAGAAGATTTATATTCCCCGCACAGATGGACACAGGAACAGCTATTCTCACAGCATGCTGCTGTGATATTTTACTAAGACATAAAACCTGTTTTTGTAGATGGCACTTAAGATTTGCAGTATCTCTATGGTGAGAGTGTGAGATGTGTTATAGTCTGACAAACATATTGATAAATGATGCATCATAGCCTAATCAGACTCAATCAGCCAATTTGAGCAAATTTAAGGTTATTTATACAACAGTTCGTTCTGGTTCTCAAATCTGATTGTTTGAGAACCGTGAGATATTGTACTGGTATCGCTACAGGAACGCCCTTTCACAAGTTTGTATCACTCCGCTTGTTCTAGCCGGGTCTATGTTTTTTTTTAATTATTCACTGAGCTAATCGTAGAGTACGTTAGTTAATATAAGAAGAAACGTTTAGCTTCGCGGTCTCTCTCTCTCTCATTTGGATGCACGTCTTGCCGCATTGTTTCTCTCTTATAACCTCATTATTTCTCACTAATAACCTAACTGAAGCAGCACATACTCTTGATATGAATTCTAAAAGTGACGTATGTTTAACTGTCAACTTGAGCTTTAAATCCGTGGCGGAAGGAAGTAGTTCTGCACAAAAGAGGGTTTTATTAGGCACTCCGTTGTTTCTTGTTTAATTACACACATGTTCCGTCGAACTGTTGTATAAACGCAATATCACTCTCGTACTCGAGCGATACGGCTCTATATCAGCGGCTGTGATTGCCTCTCTGGCCTAATCACAGCCATGCTGATATAGAGCCTGTATCGCTCTCGTACTCGAGTGATATTGCTCATATATTTGATCATGTCTTATCCAATCAGATGTATTTGTGCAAAATTACTTAAATGTAGGCAAATTAAGGGGTTTTATGCATAAAAAAAATGAGCCACAGCAGATGACAACTCAGACTTTACTAACTTCAGAAACATGATGAAAACCGAATCTTTAAAGAGTGCACAAAAATATGCTTTTATTCTGCCTGCTTGAAGTGTTGTCCTTCATTTATCCCTGCTTCATTGTGTCTCATTTGTTCAGAGCTTACAGGTTTATGCACAAAAAAACTATGCAAGCAAAATCTGTTTGGTTCAAAATGCAGCATTCTCAATCTTGAATATTGTCAAATCAAATTCATTCTGCTTTCACCAATGATCATATGAGTAAATTGCTCTGTGATTTGTCTGTGAATTGCACTTGCTCTATTTGTACCAAGGTCAGTATCTTTTGAGCAAAAGGAAAGGCAAATGTTTTTCTTACTGGGAGTTTTAAAGGTGCTGTATGTAAGTTTTTGACTCTACTAAAGCATAAAAATACCATAATATGTTTGCAGATATTTAAGAAGCATGCTAAGTTAACATACTTGTTTATCTGAAAAACAATGCTACAGTCAGTTATTCTCCTTTGAAAATTTGCGTTCCGGGCCGGAATGTCGGTCTCTGTTTTGGTTTGTGAAACCCGCCCACTGCCAGTTTACCCAATTGTATTTCAGGACCCCGGGTTGCCAGTTGGCGGAAAACACCGCGTATTTCATTTCATTCATCGTCAAGTGCGCTCGTTCCTGTTGGTGTCGTCAATCTGGCAACCTGCGTGTGCGTCAAGTCTGAGGAGGAGGGGCCGGGTGAAAAAAACTCTCTCCATTATTTTGAATTTGGACTGCAATACCTAGTTCAACCACTCGGTGTCAATCCTACATACAGCACCTTTAAAGGGAAAGATTAAGAATTTGTATCATTTGTGTAAAATTACTATATTTAAATAGGATTTCCGTCCTGTTTTGTTGTTCAGTGTCCTGTTTAAATGCCTGTCATACTGCATTTAATCCAAAAAAATTTGGAGAAGCAACTTTGAATAAAAATGTAAGTTACGGTAGAAACTTTTACATACTGTACATTTAATTACTGTATATTTTAAATATTCAAGGGGATAATCTATTTTTTTTTTCAAGTATGGATTATAACTTTCAAATGATACAATTTATGTAATTAAATAAAATACTTTTTTTTTTTTTTTTACAAAAACAGTTAAGCTCTTTGAATGAATGAAAGATCTCAGGATAGCATAGGATAGGAAACTGGACTCATAAATGTATACTAAAACAACTAAAAAACAGAATACATTCTAATTTAGAATGGAATTGGACTTCTTGTTGCTGGAAAAGCTACACTGTTTTGAAAACGCTACTCGACAAATGTCGTAAAGCTGGTCGCTTTAATACTTTAAAATGTACGCTAATCATACAGATAGCCTTTACTGCTAACTGTCCCCTTGACATTGTTAGGTTGTATTTGTATTTGTGTTTCTTTGTTGAGGGAGGATTAAAGTGGAAGCAGAAAATGAAGGGTCGCTGACAGACTTCCTTCTGTTCGTGTGAATCTTTAAAGGACGTCACACTGTTCTTCTCAGAACGCCTCAGCGTGAGCTTGTGAAGGATGGGCAGAACATGACATTTCGACCATTTGAAAGCTAATGCCACTGACTGTTTATAGTAAAAATGGGAGTTTTAAAGGGAAAGAGGAAGAAAATGTTTGTATGTTTAGTGTTATGTGTATCATTTACGTATTTAATGGTATCATTTGTATGAAAAAGTACAAATATTTATATTTACATTTTTACAATAGTTAGGTTGCGAAATCATGTTTGCTTTCCAGTTATACTTCTGAAAACAAGAATCCACGTTAATTAAATAACCTTAATAATATGAATTTTAATAAACATACATTGTAGGTGTTTTGTTTTTGTCTTCATTCTTAAACCAGCCTGAGCTGGTTTATGTTGATTGTAACTCATTCAGTCGGAAAAATGTCCAAAAAACCCTCTTAAACCAGCCAACAGGCTAGCCTCACCAAAGTCCAGCTAAAACCAGCTTTGGCTGTTTAAAGCATTTTTTTCAGCTAGGTTAACATTTTAGACCTTCAAAGAAAGTGTTACAGAAATGATACCTCCAATTGTGTGGCTTTTCGATTTGTTTTGGACTTGGGCCATGAAGTAACTAACTTTTGCATGGCAAGCACCTCTCATAATTTATTTGGAAAATCAAAAGACTAGTTATCACTAGAATTTAGACACTATTGCTCTTGCGATGGACAAGAAAACACAGTGTTACGCTCTCAGGCTTTCATTCTTTGATGTGTCCTCTAAAAATAGTCCTTTTTTGTCAATACAGGCCAAAACAACCCAACTTCATTGATTTTAGTGTTTTGTCTGCTGAGAAAAGCTGAGGGAGGAGATAACAGAAAGGTGGCCTTTGATACTTTATAGTGCAATCTGACCAACAGGACCCGTTGAGACCGAGAGAACGTGTGCGGGCTGTGGAGTGTTTTTAAAAGGGTCATTTGAAGGTTTTCTTTTAGTGTCGTGGTTATAATAGGCTGGTGGTAAGCTCTGTTTCTGGAGTGATGGCGGTGAACCTCTTTCTGTCTCTGACTCTTTTCGGTATAGTTTGTGCTCCACAAAACACAGCCCATACTTTGGGAATTGAGAAGCCGATTAAAGACGTTTTCATGGATCAAATTATGTTGATAGGTTTATAGGATTTTGGAGGTAAAGCAGGTCTGCCGTAATCAGCTGGTTGACTTTCCAGGTCATCTGTTAAAAAGTGAGAATGAAATTCAATTTCGAATAAATGATCAAACTGCTGCGTATACTTCACTCCAGGCTGCTCATGTAGATGCTAATCTAACTGTCATAATATATATGAAAATTTATGGAGTGCAGATCAAAGTCAAACTCAGTAAAGGGGATTGTTTTTTGTAATTAGTCTCCTTCCTTTTAATTTTAATTAAAAACAGCTCAATGCCAGACTCTTTGGAAAATCACAATCATCTACATAATGCATTTGAAAATGCATAATTACTTACACAAATGTATTTCTGGGATATTATTTTTGTTTTGAATGTTGTTTAATTTATTTTTATTTTATTTCTAATTGTTTTCATGCCATTTCAAGGTAGTTTTTACTCTGTCAGTGTTAGGTTTCATTTAGTTTTCTCCTTTCTCGCTTTTAAAAAAAAAATCAGGGTTATTGTAGTTAACTAAAACTGAAACTAAAATTAAAACCATTATGAAACATTTTTGTTACTTGAAATAAAATAAACATTAACTGAAATTAAATTAAATTAAAAAATGTCATCTACAGTACTTGCAACGTTTCTCATTTTAGTTTATTTTAACTTGATGTACTAAAATAAATAAAACTAAGACTGAAAAAACTGTATTTATGTAAAAAAAAAAATTATGAATTATAGTTTTAATTAATTAATTAAAACTATAATAGTATCTCAAGGATACTAAAATATAATATAAAATATTATGATTTATTATATAAAACAAAAATTTATTTGGGTTAGTTTTGGATTAATTATATTCATTGTAAAAAAAAAAAAAAGATTACTGCAATTAGTTATCAAAACTTAAATTTCAACATTAGAATAAGTAAACGTAAAAAGTGACTTAAAACTATTTATTTTAGTTCAGTTGGATATTTAAGTTATTTCAACAAATTTTAAGTTGTTATAACTAATTGCAGCAACATTTTTACAGCAGTTTCCTTAAGTTAAGTTTTTATTTCAGTTTTCTACATATAAAAATATTTTTTACTTTTCATTTTACTTTTCATGAACAATTATAACACTATGGTATTCATGTTAAAATCTTATTTGTTTTTCTGAATCAGGAAGGAAATGGGGAAAAGTACCTGTTCAGTCAGGGAGAAAAACATTTTAAATCATTTTATCTGAAATCATAACCTCTCCACCTAGGGCGATAATAAAAATAAATGAGCTGGCCGCTCGGGTTGTGGGGTCACATGAGAAAACGATCAAAGATTACTAAGCGCACCCGTGTTGGTGAATCAATACGCTGTTGTTGGTGAGGCCAAATAGCTCAAAGATTTAGTTAATGCCATTAGCTTGCAAGGGAGTAGGTCAAAACGGGACAAATACTAGTTATAACTGACAAAATAAACTAACCGAAATTGCATGTCATTATTTTGTGGCACATCAATTTCGGGGAAGGTGTCGTAGATGCAATTACTTCCCCACAAATGGTCTTTCCACTGCACAAAAAGCTTCTTTTGAGGTCTTGAAAGATGTCAGGTCTCTTAATGGAACAATGCCTGACAAAGCGTCCTGCTCTGCATTCTCATTTGCATATCAGAATGACTGTGAGTGGTGAAAGCTTCAATTCCATCAAAAATCGGCTGACAGGTTTTGTTCAGATCAGGAAAGAGCAGACTCTCTCTCTCTCTCTCACGCTCATAGCGCGATGACAGTAATTCAAACTGGGCTAAATGCAATCCCACATTATGCTCACTGTTAAGGTAAAGTGAGCATGACTCAGCAGGTTTTAAAGCGCACCATAACTCTGATTGTTAGAGCGTCTGGGAAGCGGGCAGAGCTTTTTAATATTAAGCTGTCAAATGGATAGCGGGGCGAATCCCCAGCAAGAATGACTTCAGAGAGACTCGTGCTTGTAGGAGTCCCAGAAGTGTCTTTTCCCATTTCACTAATGTGCTCCTTAGCCCTGTGAGACACAACTTCGTTGCTGTGAATTTTAATTATGCTTTTAGTGGTTGGGAAATGTGTAAAGAGGGGAAAAAAACGGCATCTGAGATGCTGTGAGACGGGATCAAAAAAAAAACAATGGATGTCAAAAGTCAGTAGAGAAATCTGAGGCTGGGGCTGAAGAAAATCCTTTGAAATGACAAATACAGGCCTGTTTGCGCTTCTGTGTGCATAAGCTTTGGAGGTGTTAGCGGTTTTGTGAGTTTAAAGAGACGGAACAGAGACCCTTTTATCCAGTTCAAGACATTTAAAACAATCACCGGAGTCCTGCTTTCATAAAAGCGCTTTGAATGGCATTGGAAGCATTTTCCAGAGTAAATACTCAACTCTAGGAGCTGCTTTGCAGTGCTTAAGATTTCATCTTTTGATCGTGATGTCTTTTAATTTCATTGTAATGTCGTCACTTGGAAGTACTGAGGTGGTTTAGCCAAAACACATCCTTCTCATGCCTTAGTCACTGTTAAAAGACAGCCCTATTAAAATGACTCAGCGCACATCACTTCCTGTCCTGATTCTAGTCTTGCTTTGGTCAAATGGATGTTGCATCTAACTTAGTTTTTTTTGTACCTGTCTTCCTCTTCCTAAGATTTCTAAACCCATGGAGCTAAATGATTTTCGTCCTATTGCATTAGTGTTCAAGTGTTTTGAGAAAATTGTTAATAGCAATATTATTTCAGTCATACAAGACCTATTGAATCCATACCAATTTGCTTATCAGTCCAACAAAGGAGTTGACAATGCTATAGTAACTGCTGCATTTTGAGTCTCAAAAAATCATGCAAAAAATTATTGGTTGATTTTTCTGCAGCTTTTAATCATATCAAACTATACTTGTTGGCGTAAAAATTGGTAAAATAATTTTCTCTAGATGGAGGCCTGATTTTGTGGTTGTTGGATTTTATTTTATTTTTTTTTAGTTGTAGAGTTCAGCACCTGCCAGGAAGGTTGCACTATCTCTGATGAGGATAATCATGGACCTGTTTTGGATTTTTTCATATTTTGGTGTGAAGAATCAAATCTTGTTCTTAATACTTTAAAAATCAGGAAATATGCATACACTCTAAAAAACACTGGGTTAAAAACAACCCAATTTGGGTTGTTATTAACCCAAGGGCTGGGTAAATATAGGACAGAACACATCTTGGGTTAAATTTACCCAGCAAATTGGGTTGTTTATTTAACCCAGCATAATGGGTTGATTTAACCCAGCTAATGGGTTTATTCATTTTACTAGCTTAGTTTTTACTTCATACATTAAATAATGTTTACAGATTATCTTAAATCCTCAAAATTGTTCTAAAATACTCCACACACCCACTGGTTTGCATGATAACTTCCTTTATTTTCCTTTATTTATCATTTTTTAATAGGCTATACATATTGCCTATATATTTAAACTCGTTTAACAAACATTAGAAGACAAATTCAACATTAAACAGAAGTAATTCACATGTAATCGACCAGTCTCGGTTATTCTGTTTCCACCGTAACGGCGCTGGTTCTCGTGCACGAACTGGAGTCGTGTTCGGCGGGGAACTGCTAACGGACCGCCGCCCTGCGTTCCACTCTAGCCGAAACATGCTGTGACTCCATAACAAGCCAATAAACAAACAATAAACAGCTCTGAGGACGTTTTAACATCCAGTATTATATTCTGTATCTTTATGAATAAAGTCATTTATTTTATGCAAAGTATCAGGCTTTTCCATCACGCGAAAAGACCGCAACACTTATTAAAGGTGATTACACTGCGCGCCTGTATGTTGCTCTGCATAAAATTAAACGATATACAGCACAGTAACGATTTTATAGATAAAATAAAATGTACACAAACCTGTATTTTACGGAAGAATGCATCAATTCGATGGCGCTTTGAACTGTTCTCTCCAGAAGAGAAGACGCAAAATCCCCGCGATAAATAACTAAACCGCAGAGGTGTAAAGAGTACCTAAAAACCATACTTGAGTAAAAGTACAGATACCTTACAGTGAAAATTACTCCACTACACGTTACAAGTCACCATTGTTGACAAGTTTGGGCGAGTAAGGGCAAAACGCACAAGATGCAGTACTTTCAGTGACCTGTAATAGGCAGTATCACGTCTTTTGTAGCAGAAATAAACTGCTGCAGAAAAAGCTAGGTAGATACTCAAGTACAGTAACTAATTACATTTACTCCAATACTTTACACCTCTGCTAAACCGCTGGGTTACATCTGACCCTGGAGCTGGGTAACACAAAAACTACCCAAACACTGAAAAAATAACCCCAAAAAATGACCCAAAAGGCTCAACCCAGCATTTGGGTTAAAAAAATAACCCAAGATTTTTTAGAGTGTAGATTTCAGGGAAGAGTCCATGCCGTGTAGTACAATTATAAAGGGAGAGCCAATTCAGAGGGTTACAGAATATAAATATCAAGAGGTTGTCTTATCACTGGATGCAGTGGGATAAATAGACTGAAGTTGTTAGCAAAAAGGGACATCAAAGTATGTAGATGCTTCTGTATTGGAAATGTTTAGTGCTTTTATTGAGAGTGTCGTAACATTTTGTATCACTTGATGGTTTGGAAATGCTACTGAGGCACACGAACAAATTTACTAAACCAGATCCCTTAGGAAAGCTGAGAAAATAATTCAAAATAGGTTTAGGAAGCCAGTTCTGTGTAAGAATTGAACCAAAAAAAATAATTTCTGCCACAAGTGATCAAGTTAATGAATAAAACATAATTACGTGAAACATTTTTTTTTAAATGTTTTTTTCTGAAATGTGTCAGTAATGCCCACGTTCATAAACTAAAAAACTAAAACTTTTGTTTTGTTTTTTAGCATTAAAACTTTTTCAAATGCTTAAAAAAAACAACCTCAAACTTTTGAATGTCAGACACCATAATATTGTGTAGCTGGACAAGCACACTCATGACAGAGTTTTCTTCACCTTGAAGTCAGTTTCTTCACAGTTATACCTGTATCTCATTCTAATAACTGTAAAAGCAAGCCTGTTCCATTTTTAATGTGCAGAATTTTTGTCTCATCTTCTCAAAATGTCTTGCGTCCTCCACCAAAATGCAAAAGACAAACTTGATTTTTTTTTTTTTTGTCATATTTATTTTCCTCCTCATTAAAATGTTTTTATGACTTATTTGGAAGGACAGCTGCATGCAGTATGATAGCCTTTTATCAAATTCAAATATCAAGAATCTGTATTTTCTAATGGATGACTTAGACTCTAATTCATTCTGTCTTGTCTGCAAGGTTCAATTAGGCGTTTCCCTTTGAAACGGCATGAATGTATAACCTTGGCTCAGCCTGCACTCTTCAGACAGCGGTTTACGTCAAAACGACTATATGCAGTCAGTCTGCATTGCAGCTTCTAGCTTTTATTATTTTAAATTGGGGTTCTTTATGACGGGTGTTGCTGAGATGCCACTTCAGCACCTCTGTTTTGGATGAAATTATGTAACTGCGGGGGACCAAACTGTCATATTCCACTGGGAAAGGCAGAAAGCAGAGCTTCTCTCATCTGAAGGTCGAATTAGCATTGTGTCGTCGCCTCAGCCTTGTAACTTCCCTCCAATGAAGCCATAAACATTTAATAGAAGCACTATCAATGCCTACCAGATGGCTAGTACAGCAGCACACCTCACCTCACACGATAAGCACAGAGCAAGACGAGTTTTTGGGGGCATAAAAGTACCATTTTTGCTTCAAAATTATCGACTGCCCATGGCTATACCGTTTTTTCAGCTTGGTTCCTCTCTGGGGCTCCGTGTAATTTGCTCTGTAAATATTGGGTATTTAAGCGAAGTACATTGGTGCTGTAAATGCAATTACTGCATGCAAACATCTTCATTGTTATCAATAACAGCAACGCATTAATTTCTGCTCTTGCCGCAGTGTCAGATATTGATCAGAATCGGGCTGAGGATATTGCTAATGAAGTTTCCTGGGTGCTCTGAGAATCAGCTTTGTGTTAAAGACAGATTTATTATTCATGCTTAACTGTCCAAACCTTGATATCTGTCATGCTAATATTAATGCGGGATGGTAAAGATCCAGTTGGATGCAAATATTTGCTCTCCCTGTCGTTTGCTTTGACAAACTTTCAAATAGCAAACTTACTATTAAAGGAATAGTTCACCCAAAATTTAGCATTATATCACTTACTCACCAATGTATCCTCTGCAGTGAATGGGTGCCATAAGAATGAGAGTTCAAACAGCAGATAAAAACATCACAATAAACCACAAGTAATCCACACAACTCCAGTCCATCAATTAATGTCTTGTGAAGCAAAAATCTGTGTTTGTAAGAAACAAATCCATCAAGACATTTTTACAGCATTTTTAACTTCAAACCGTTACTTCTGGCTAAAATCCATCACCTGTTGTCCTCTCATTTCAAAATCCTAACTGTTTTGGACTGTTTTCACTTATAAACGGGGCTTTATCTGTGCATATTTCGCTCCTGATTCAGACGAGACAATTTTATCACTGAAGAAACAATATTATGGATAGAGGACTGGAAGCAACAGCTAAGTTTTTAAGTTAAAAACATCTTGATGGATTTGATTCTTACATTAGACGATAATTGATGGACTGGATGCGTATTGATTACTTGTGGATTATTGTGATGTTTTTATCAGCTGTTTGGACTCTCATTCTGACGGCACCCATTCACTGCAGAGGATCCATTGGTGAGCAACTGATGTAATGCAAAATTTCTCCAAATCTGTTCAGATGAAGGAACAAACTCATCTACATCTCGGATGGCCTGAGGGTGAGTATGTTTCCAGCTAATTTTCATTTTTGGGTGAATTATTCCTTTAAAAGCTTATTAGTGGTGTTTGCTAATGCTATTATCACTACTATTGCTCATTTTTAGGGTTAAGGATTTGAAACCTAACTTGACCTGCACAGTTTGTGTGAGTGATATAAATGATACTTCAAATTATCTGACTTGTTGAGGTGTGATATTACTTTTCTAGGCAAGGTGATATTCTTTTCAAATTTATAAAAAGAAAAATATATATAGTTATAGACTTGAATTGAAGGAGGTACCTGAGCTATATCTGGGGGACGACAATATCATAGAGACTTATGCTAACAGCCAAAAGTTTGGGGTCAGTACGTTTTTTTTTAAAGAAATTACTTTAAAAAATAAATTACTTTTAAAGAAATACTTTTTTTTTTTTTGCAATGACACATTTTCTGTGTATTAATTGATCAAAGTGACAGTAAAGACATTTATAATGTTACAAAAGACTTTTCTTTTTTTTTTAAAGCTTGGGGTTTTTTTTCTATTCATCAAAGAATCCTGAAAAAAATTTGTATAATAGTTTCCCCAAAAAAATTAAGCAGATCAAATGTTCTAGCAACACGCAACCTCCCTCTTTGAATTACCATAGAAAACCACAGAATACTGTAGCAACTGCTATTTTGGATAGATCATGTACAGTGGGTACGGAACGTATTCAGACCCCCTTAAATTTTTCACTCTTTGTTATATTGCAGCCATTTGCTAAAATCATTTAAGTTAATTTTTTTTCCTCATTAATGTACACACAGCACCCCATATTGACAGAAAAACACAGAATTGTTGACATTTTTGCAGATTTATTAAAAAAGAAAAACTGAAATATCAAATGGTCCTAAGTATTCAGACCCTTTACTCAGTATTTAGTAGAAGCACCCTTTTGATCCAATACAGCCATGAGTCTTTTTGGGAAAGACGCAACAAGTTTTTCACACCTGGATTTGGGAATCCTCTGCCATTCCTCCTTGCAGATCCTCTCCAGTTCTGTCAGGTTGGATAGTAAACGTTGGTGGACAGCCATTTTTAGGTCTCTCCAGAGATGCTCAATTGGGTTTAAGTCAGGGCTCTGGCTGGGCCATCCAAGAACAGTCACAGAGTTGTTGTGAAGCCAATCCTTCGTTATTTTAGCTGTGTGCTTAGGGTCATTGTCTTCTTGGAAGGTAAACCTTCGGCCCAGTCTGAGGTCCTGAGCACTCTGGAGAAGGTTT
The DNA here is from genome assembly GCF_001515625.1 of Sinocyclocheilus rhinocerous. Lineage (NCBI taxonomy): Eukaryota > Metazoa > Chordata > Actinopteri > Cypriniformes > Cyprinidae > Sinocyclocheilus > Sinocyclocheilus rhinocerous. The sequence goes on from NW_015644380.1 coordinate 319,653, forward strand.
TAGTCCAGGATATCCCTGTACTTGGCCGCATTCAACTTTCCCTCGATTGCAACCAGTCGTCCTGTCCCTGCAGCTGAAAAACACCCCCACAGCATGATGCTGCCACCACCATGCTTCACTGTTGGGACTGTATTGGACAGGTGCCTGGTTTTCTCCACACATACCACTTAGAATTAAGGCCAAAAAGTTCTATCTTGGTCTCATCAGACCAGAGAATCTTATTTCTCACCATCTCGGAGTCCTTCAGGTGTTTTTTAGCAAACTCCATGCGGGCTTTCATGTGTCTTGCACTGAGGAGAGGCTTCCGTCGGGCCACTCTGCCATAAAGCCCCGACTGGTGGAGGGCTGCAGTGATGGTTGACTTTCTACAACTTTCTCCCATCTCCCGACTGCATCTCTGGAGCTCAGCCACAGTGATCTTTGGGTTCTTCTTTACCTCTCTCACCAAGGCTCTTCTCCCCAGGGGGTCTGAATACTTTCCGTACCCACTGTATATGGGAGCATACATTTCAACAAAATACATATAGATTTTATGGTAAATCTATAGGAGTCTTTTACGGTACACTGCAGGAAAGCAGATCAATATTAATTTTCACATCAGCCTCTCCACCACTGCATGCATATCTATGTTTGTTTTCCTGTATGTGTCTGCATGAAGAGGTTTCCATGAAGCTGCTGTAATGTGTTTGAGTGGAGGCTGGGAGTTTCTGCTCATGTCTGTGTGCACTTCCTCAAGGCCCATCTGTCCACACATCTGCTACCACACATTCCTCCACAGCACACTGTTCATCTGAGTGTCCACTATCAGTCATCGGCTACACTGTGGCTTGTCAGTATACTTTTGATGAAGAAAACATTGAGAGGTCAGGGATCTCATTTAACCACTTCTTTGATAAAGAATACTGATCTGACGATGTCCCTCTTGCTGTTCAATTTCACAGTTAATTTCAGATATCTTGTAGGCTACCACAATAGGCTTACTAAGAATGAATATATTATATAGAGTATGATATTATAGACCTATAGACCTACCACATTGCAAATAGATAGATAGATAGATAGATAGATAGATAGAATATAGTATATTAATATATCATATAGAATTTGTATATAATATTTGTATGTAAATAATACTACATTATATAAATATTAGATATGTAGGTTTTATTATTTAAGAAAAAAAGCTAATTTATTTTTACATTTATTTAATTGATTATTCATTTGTTTTAATTAAGGTAATTGGAATTGGAAGGTAAACATATTGTACTTAAAATATGCTTTTTATATAAATATATAATATTGATTATTAATATATTACTTATGATTAGATATTATTTTCAGTAATAAGAGCTATTTTTATGAAGTATTTATTTTTATACATTTGTAT
>NW_015644380.1:321121-331648 GCF_001515625.1 Sinocyclocheilus rhinocerous
TTTATTTTTATACATTTGTATATATATATATATATATATATATATATATATATAATTTAGTTAATTAGAGCTTATCATTTATTTTTACATTATTTGATTTATCTATTCATTTAATTTTAATAAAGGTAGGGAATTGTAAAGCAATTACAAAACAAAATAAATAAAACTTACTGGCCCTAAAATAGGCTTAATGTTCTTTAAGAAAAATATGTTCTTGACAGGTTAACTGCGCAATAATGTATCTCATAGACCTTTTTAGATAATGCTGTTGGAAAATACTGAAATGTGTGATGAAACATAAGAAAAAGTGGATAATACCTAAATGTAAGGCCTCTTTATCTTCAGCGTTTTGAAAGAGGCCAAAATGATGATGAAAATGATCAACTCAGAGGCGACACGCACATCTCACAGTGCTTTGTCGCCATCACTGGTCAAATGGTGAACTGCAAGATTTGATCAGACACTGCTTTAGGTCTTACTGTTTGATAAAACATATTTCTGCTTTACTCACTAAATGTGTGTCTGTTAGAGCAGCAACCGGGGGGTAGTAAGTTAATTGCAAAGTTTAGTCAAGGTCATCAATGTTTAGATCTCTGCAGCTATTGTTTGCTTGAAATTGACTTAATTATCAGCGTGACATGCGTGATTAACTGGAGGAGCCCATTGTGAGCGGTTCATCGCTAGTGACAGGCTAAAGTCAGTCGTCTCCGCTTGTTTTTCCTCTTGTCGTGCTGCCTTTGAAGTCCGGTGATATTTCTTTAGACTTTGAAGTTTGTTCAGTAGCCCCAGAGTAAAACAGCTCATCCAGCGTCTGCTATTGCCTTGTTTACTTCGTTTTCTCTAGCTTCGACTGGATATTTTAGGGCAAATATAGTTTTCATGTGTTTAATTTTTATGCGTATTTACTGTTCAGTGAAATTAAGTCTTCCTCAGCATAGGCAATTAAAGGATTCTGGGTATGAATTTTGATATGGAGAGTTTGTTTGCATGCATTTGTGTTTAGGATACATTGTGAATGACAACTTAGACTTTATGAAATGTCATTTTTCAGTCAGTCTTGGCTTAGTGTAGTATTCCATATATATATATATAAAATATAATAAAATGTTTTTGTGTCTGTGTGTATAAGTATATAATAATATATACGTTTAATTTACTTTGTTCAAGTAATATTGAAACTGTTTATTTTAATTTCAGGTAAAACGTTTGATTTGAGTCATATGGCCTATCCTAAATATATATATATATATATATATATATATTAGCAGGTTGCTTTACAGTCATTGTATCAAAATTGCTTTAGTGTAAAAATGTATTGTAAATCTATTACTTTGATGTCAAAACAAAAAATATAACATTATTTTTAAATAACTGAACTTGCTTACTTATGTTTTTGGCTACATTGCATACTTAGTAAAAGTCTGACAACAGTTTTCAATACTTTTTTACATTTCTGTCTACAGCTGATTGATGTAAAATGTAGTAAACAATGCAGTTTTGCCACTGGGGGTCAGTATAGGCTCAGCAGAGACTAACTTGAAGTGATCTTACTAAAGATATGAAAAACAATAGTTTTAATATTAAAGTTTGACTTTGAATAGTTTCTCATGAAAACTTTTGCTGAAGAGTACAAAACCAGTGTTAACCAGTCTGGTGCTCCAAATAATAAACTCTCTTCTCTGCTTCAGTGGCCTCACATAATTGACTTTTGTCAAGTGTGCCTGATGTTTTAAGGGACCACCGAAATTCTTAATTCAGTCACATTCTGGCCAACAGGTATAACTCCTTTCTGAGAGGCACCTGGGTCTCTCTGAAGGGAATAGCATGCTCATTGATTGAGTAATGTACGCTTTTGTTGCTGGATGGCTGGGACCATTGAAGTGAGAGCCATTGAACTCTGTTTGGTACCCAGATTACAGCACCGCTGCTTCTCACGCTTTCCAGTGAGCAGTTAAACTGAATGGGAGAGCCAGAGACAGAGAAAAAAAAGTGTCGTTCCCACCAGGTTATGCGAGGGCATGTTCTGTCACGCTTCACTCATTAAAACATTTCCACATGCACCCCTGGCGGGTTTGGTGAGAAGCCTCGGGCGGCCAATTTAATTAAAACCACAGCAGGCGGATTTGGTGTATTCACAGCTTTTGGTGTTTACTTGGGACACTTGTGGAATTTTTTTACTTATCCCCTTCACTTCCCAATCCCAGCCTTTGCACCTTAAATGCATGAAAATCCTCAATCATCAAGTACCTTAAAGGAAGAGTTCAACCAAAAATGAAAAATTGTTGAAAATGTATTCACCCTCAGGTCATCCGAGATGTAGATGAATTTATTTCTTCATCAAAACAGATTTGGATAAATTAAGCATTACATCAGTTGCTCACCAATGGATCGTTTGCAGTGAATGGGTGCCGTTAGAATGAGAGTCCAAACAGCTGGTAAAGTGTCGTTCCCACCAGGAGGGCATGTTCTGTCACGCTTCACTCATTAAAACATTTCCACATGCACCCCTGGCGGGTTTGGTGAGAAGCCTCGGGCGGCCAATTTAATTAAAACCACAGCAGGCGGATTTGGTGTATTCACAGCTTTTGGTGTTTACTTGGGACACTTGTGGAATTTTTTTACTTATCCCCTTCACTTCCCAATCCCAGCCTTTGCACCTTAAATGCATGAAAATCCTCAATCATCAAGTACCTTAAAGGAAGAGTTCAACCAAAAATGAAAAATTGTTGAAAATGTATTCACCCTCAGGTCATCCGAGATGTAGATGAATTTATTTCTTCATCAAAACAGATTTGGATAAATTAAGCATTACATCAGTTGCTCACCAATGGATCGTTTGCAGTGAATGGGTGCCGTTAGAATGAGAGTCCAAACAGCTGGTAAAAACATCACAACAACATCCAGTCCATCAATTAATGTCTTGTGAAATGAAAAGTAATTATAAGAAACAAATCCATCAATGTGTTTTAACTTTAAACTGTCACTTCTGGCCAAAATACCAATCCATAATACATAATGATTCCTCCAGTGAAAAAAAAAAACCTTGTTCTTTCACATCAAGATCCACTAATTTTGTTTTGACTTTTTTTTTTTTTTCTTGTTTTCCATTTGTTTAAAACGGTTTTGGACAGTTTTTACAGTTTTTCTCTCGGGATTCAGACAACACGTTTGCTGGAGGAAGCGGTGTAAAAAAAAAAAAAAAAAATTATGGATTTCTTACAAATATGCAGCTTTTCACTTCACAATGCATTAATTGATGGACTGAAGTAGTGTAAATTATTTGTGTATTATTGTGATGGACTGAAGTAGTGTAAATTTGTGGATTATTGTGATGTTTTTTTTATCAGCTGTTTGAACACTCATTCTGGCGGCACCCATTCACTGCAGAGGATCCATTGGGGAGCAAGTAATGTAATGCTAAACTATTTCTTTTTAACAGTTTGGAATGTACATAAAACTCTACTTCTTTCCTTTTGTCCCCTCTTTATAGACAATCAAGTATTAGCTTTTGGACAGCTTGTAAGCACATCCAACACTTATGAGGACCACGACCCCAAAGGAGGCAGAAAACCTGTGAGGGTCACCACCGACAAGCCACTTTTATGGAGCATGGGAATTAAACCACAGTGAACAAAGCACTGGAGCAGCAAGCCTTTAAAACGTGCCTTTTCTTCAGCACTAAGAGCATTTTATTAATGAAGAAAATGAGTAGTGTAGCCTTTGATTTATTAACACAGCCAAATATAAATGTTAACACACAAAAAAAAAAAACTTTTTTACAAATGTTCGCATTCAGTCCATCATCCAACACTTTCAGGCAGCCGAAGGTCCATTTGGCCTCACAATGCAGCCGATTCAACCACCACTGTTAACAAAAGACAAACAATCTTGCTTTAAATCACAGACTAAATCAAATCAAAAACTGAATGAAACCATGTCTGTTCAAAAGGCACTGTATATGCACTGTAGTATTTGATTGTGTATCGTGTTTTAGTAATCAATGGTCTTTCCACAGTACTTGCAATAAAAGACTGAATTACATTGTGTTTTTTGCAGATTACTTACACAATGATGTTGTTGATGGGGATGTGGATGAGTTTGACAAAGAATCCAATGAAGCCCATGATGGCAAATCCAATTGCTGTTGCCATGGCAATCTTCTGGAATTCTAGAGACCAGAAATAAAAAAGAAGCTATTTTATCATAATCGTGAAACAGACTTAAGTACATGTAATATTAAATATGCTCAGTAAATACAAATATAACACTAAATAGTTCGCAATAGGTTCGAAAAACTATTTATTTTATAAACATTACTTGTTTAACACTGTTTTCCTCCAAATAGCTGTCCATTTGTAAGATTTTTCTCTTTTTCATAACCACCATCTTTGTCACAAGCAATTAATCTGCATTCGGCTTAAGAAAACTTAATAAAATGAATACTTTCATGTATAATTATAGCATCTGTATTCCTGAAATTTCTTTATGCTTACCAAATCTTTGAATCAGAAAGATAAAAGACTGGACGTACCTTTTCTATCTGGCTTTGTGCATCTTTTCACTAGTCTGATGGAGTCCTTGACGAACTGCCTGCTGGGCTCCACGAACTGCATGACCTGATCCATCCTGGTGTGAGGCTGGAGAGAGAACAGAACATTTCAGCTCACACAAATGTGAACTACAAACACTAAACACCCACATCAGAGAACAGAACGCGAACCACATCCAGACCTCTGCATTACTACACCAACACCTGACAGGAAAGAGGACATTTCACAGAAACAAGTCAGATGCTTTATACAGGTTTCACTACGTATGAATTTATTAAAGCCCCAGATAACAGTTACCCTAAACTCAGTTTAAGAAAGTGATAATATCTGATCAATCAGAAACGGTGTTTACGCTGAAACTCGCCAATCACAGCAGACACGTCCTCAGTAAGACACACAACCGTATAACCTCATTTTAAAACTGCATTCTTTACTTTATACCAATATAGACTACTAAAGACGCAAAGTCGACGAAAAGAAGCTTACCTGTGTTGACAAATCAAAGGACGAAGCAGTTGTTCAGCTGCAAGTAACAAACTGACTCCGCTGTGTGTAAAGCCACGTAGATTTAGGGAAAGACTAACGCGGCGTTCAGATCTACGCATGCGCGCTCGCTCACAACTCCTGCGCAGTGACGTGCTCCCTGCCATCTAGCGACTGGAGTTCACGGCGCAAAACGACCTGTCCACATCACTATTACTGCAGAGCTAGAAACAGCATTGCTGTCTATCAGGAGATGGTCCTCAATGCAGAACACATGATCCAGGGGGCGAGGTTGGATCCAGATCCAACTCCTCCCACCTTACATATCCCTAAACCTACCTGTCTCCACTCCCTGATCCCTAAACCCACCCATCTCCACACCTAAACCTACCAATCTCCACCCCCTAGATGTGGATCCAGCCTCGCCCCCTGGATCTTGTGTTCTGCAGTGAGGGGCTACTGTCTATCAGCGGCATATGCATTTTTTTTCAAACGGTTTATCTAAACAATTTTTTCCTCAAACACAGTTTTCCTTAAAATTGCAGCGAGGCATTTCATGTTCTATTATAGAATCCTATGCTTAAGCGAGGCTTAATTTTACAAAGCTCCTATGGGGACGTGGTGATGGAGAAAATATGAGATGGGAAATATATTTCATAGCTTTTGCATTCGCACTTCGCTCACAACATACAAAGTTTCTCGGTGAACACAAAAGTTTTGCGAGTGAACGCAAAGTTTCTAGGTGAACTCGGAAGTTTTGAACGCAAAGTTTTTACGAGTAAACACAGTTTTTTCGGGTGAACGTAAACGTTTTGTGAGCCAATGCAAAACCATTCAAATATTTTTCCCCTTATATTTTATCTGTCGTCCATTTAGTACTGAGCCCTCAAAACTTTTGTGTTCTCCTGAGAAATTCGCGTTCACTCGCAAAACTTTTGTGATGGAAATAATATGAGGTGCGCAGAGCCCCTTAGGTAACATGGTGATAGAAAAAAAAATAGATGGAAAGAAAAATGCTTTGGCATTCCCTCGAGAAACTTTGTATTCGCTAGCAAAACCACTGAAATATATGATAAAATGCTAAAGTTTTGACGCTAAAGTCGTGCTAGAGAATGCTAATTTTCTCAGGGAGACAACATTTTTGCAAGAGAACGCAAAAACATTGAAATATGAGTTTTCGTCTGGGTGTCGACCGATTATCGTCCTGGCCGATTATCGGCGCCAAAATTAAGCTTTTTTATGGTTATCGGTATCGATATCGATAATTTTAAAAAAAAAACTATTTGCCGATAAAATAATTTAAAAGCATTTAAAGAAAGTTTTTGTCAGAGCCCTTGTTGTTCTTAATTTTGACATTAATTTTCATTTTTACACCAGACATATATATCGGTTCAAAATATTGGTTATCAGTCGGTACTTGATCTGTAATAATCGGTATCAGCATCGGCCCTGAAAAACACATATCGGTCGACCCCTATTTTCATCTGATCTCATTTTATTTTCCATCACCATTTTATTTACCATTACACTTTATATTGAAATATAATTTTCCTTCCATTTCATATTTGTTTTTTCCATCACCATGTCTCCTTGGGGGCTCCGTACTTTATATGATAGCAGGAAGGCAAACATCCTGAGAAATCATGCTTCAGATAAGCAGTTCTGCTTAGTTCATTAACTGTAGTTATTTAAGCAGCTCATCTGCAAAAGGAAACAAAGGCAAATTTATAAGATAAAAGCATTTAATAGACCAAAATACATTTGAATTCATAACAGTTCATTATGTCTATTGAAATAATAACAGCATAGCCAAGGGTATTAAAAAAAAGAGTATTCAATGTACAATATAAAACATATAGTGCTAATTCAGCCATGCATTGTATGAATACTACAGTTTCCATTATCTATGGCATTAGTCCAAAAGCTTTCATTCCGTTTTTATAACAGTGTCACTGAGAGAAGCGCTGGTCCCATGTAATGCCAAGCATCTGACAGCTCAGTTCCCAGAGTTTCTGAGCCATTTCATCATCTAAAGCTTCACTTGAACACAGTGCTGGAGCACAGTCGCTAGAAACAAAGCAGAATCTCAGGCTTATGAATGACACTGTCTTAATGAGCATTAATATGACTAGAATAATTTCCATATTGCATGTTTAACACGTTTTATTATCGTGAAAACCTAATGCAAATTAAAATGGTGGATGTCTTGTGCGCATATCGGTACATGACTCACGTGAGAGTAAACTGGACTAAGAATTCTATTGAAATTTTTCTTCTGTACCTGTAATATCCTCCACTCTCGTTGTCCAGCTTGGGCTCCACAGCACAGTAGATGGTGGTCTGGGCCCCCTGAATGGTGGTCTTGGTGAAGGGGCTAAAGACCTTGACTGCTATCTGCACAGGCTTGCTGAGGTTCCTAAACAGCTCTGACTGCACCACACCGGGATGGAGGGAGTACACAGTCACACCACTGCCTACAAACACAACCATGGCCATATTTCATCATATATCAAAGTTAGCAGATGACACACAAGTGAACACATGATTAAAACAGTTGTAATAAGTATTTTCTTCTTTTGTACTGCCATGATTAGGAACAGAAATGTTTTAATAGAAATAAGTCCGTTATTTTGGATTCAATCCTTCATTAATTTACATTGGATTTTTCTTTATAGAAAGTGTTGTAGTGGTACAATGGTAAGTGATGGTGACAAATATTACAATACTTCATTCACCATGGTTTTTACATGCTAATGTACATCAAATAATACATGTTCAAAAATAAGATATTGCCACAGCATATAATCTAGAAAGACGTGGTACCTTTAAAAAATAAAAATAAAAAAAATCATGCATAGGCATCCCATGGTATTTTTTTTTTTTATCACAAGCTGTTTTTGTTTCACTAAATAGAAACAAGAGATTCACTTATTCATATAAAACTACAGTGTGCATGTGTTTTTTTTTAGTATCATATTTGATGTATCAGGCTTTTATGACTCTTATTGTATGATATAGGAGAATATGGAGCTCATACTCTGAGAAGAAAAGGTATAAACAATCAATCAGATGACAGAAGGTATATAGATATTATAGTTGATAATTTGGAGGATTTAGAAATTTGTGTATTAAATATGATACAGTAGGCTTATAGGGTTATAGAATCAGTTTTTTATTCAAATAAAAAAATTTAAATAGTATTATATTAGATAAATTATTTTACTCCTCCTTCCATCTCTGTCATAGTTAAACTGTTGGCATAACAAAAATCTATATAAATCTGCAACAATGCCAAGTAGATAATTCCTTTTTATTCTTAAACTAGAATTGGTATGAATGCGAACTTCATGCATGAATGTGATCCCTCTGTGGCCCTTCTGAACAGATCACAGTGTCGAGTGACAAGCACGGAAAAAAGGACATTCTACACATGCTTAGGACAGTTCTGGATCCTAAATGAAATACTCGGAGAAAAACACAAAGATCAGTTGTGACCACCTCTGCCACTGTGTGTCCTGGATTTGGTTGTGTTAATGTAGTCTGACAGGGAAAAAGATTGCATTTAATGTCACGTTGTACTCTCATGAATACCAAATCAAGCAGAGTTCAGGAGAGAGAAGACAAACAAGATATTACAGTTTGAGTTCTTAAGGATCTGACATGGATAGCCTTGCTCTGAAGGTCACATACCCTGCAGTTTTTTAGCCAAGGAGCGTGTGCAGAGGATGTTAGCTAGTTTGCTCTGGCCGTAAGCCCTCCGTGGAGAGTAACTCTTCTCGCTGTTTATGTCATCCAGATGGATGCTGCCCCATGTATGGGCCACAGAAGCCACGTTGATGATCCTGGAGGGGGCTGATTTCTTTAGGAGGTCAAGCAGAAGGTAGGTGAGCAGAAAATGACCTGTTGGTGGATTGGAAAAGATAAAAATAGTCAGGGGTTGTTTGCCCTTTCATTGTCTCTCATGTCCTGTTGATCCCCCTGTGCCTTATTTGTCTATTACTCAATAAATGCATGGAAGTGGATGTATATGGAAAGGATGTATACTATACGTGAGTGCTTAGGTTCCAACAGGAAGCCAACTTTGGCTGATAAATGATTAAACAGCATGTGCTGTCAATTTAGAGGCTCACTACTCTACACTTGTAGGAATTCTGAGACTTCCTGTGTGAAACAAGGTTGCCTTATATATAGGATTAGTCTATTATCAAATACAATTTGTGCTTAATTTGATGGAGGTCACTTTTTTGGAGCAAATTACTTGGTTTACTGCTCAGTTCAAGTATTGATTAGATACAGGAAATCTAAATTTACAGAGAGTATTAATTCTTCCTGGGTCATAATAAGTGTTTACAACAAAATGATGATAAACTAGTTAATAATAACTTTAAATTGCCTCAGATATTTATAAAATTGCATCGATTTTTGATGTTGAAATAGAAATAGACATTTGGATGTAGTATGCACAGATATGCACACTCACACTACCTTTCAAAATTTTAGAGTCAGTCATTTTTTTTATTAAAGTAATTAATACTTTTATTCAGAATGGATTCATTAAATTGATCAAAAGTGACAGGAAAGTCATCCTGAAAAAATGTATCATGGTTTCCACAGAAAAATATTAAACAGCAGTTATGCTATATTATAACTATAAACTATATTAATTCAACATGGATTATAATAAGAAATGTTTCTTGACACTGAAGACTGGAGTAATGCCTCTTCAAAATTCAGCTTTGTCATCGCAGGAATAAATTACATTTTAAAATATATTAGATTAATAAACATTTACTTTAGATTGTAATAATATTTTACAATATTGCTGTTTTCACTGTATTTTTGATCAAATAAATGCAGTATTGGCAAGACTTCTTTCAAAACCAATACAAAATCTTACTGACCCCAAACTTTTGAACAATAGGGTATAGAATGTACTTTATTAACGGTAGCGAAGTAAGTTTTTTCATTAAATGTAAACTATTTCAGATGTAGTTATGGTTCATGGCCATGGTCAAACTCCCTGAAATACATGAAACAATATTCATCATCATAATGTAAATAGTGTATGCATGTAAATACACTCTTTCATATAGTAAAACATAAAGTGACATTACCTAAATGGTTTACACCAAACTGCATCTCAAAGCCATCTGCAGTTTTTGAATATGGACACATCATGATTCCAGCATTGTTGATCAGGATGTTGACTTGCTTTTCCTCTAAAACACACACACACACACACACACACACAAAAGTATAAAGACCCATTAACAAATTGATATTATATATATAGTTCTGAAACTCTAGATGACGCATTCTGACGGGGTGTTAACGTAACTGATGATATTCAGAGAGTTAAACGACTTGGCACAAGCTGATTGGTTCACGCTGCATATGCAGCCAATGAGCTTACTGCCTTGCATTTATATGGCTGGCCAGCATTCACTTGAGATTCCTGCAGCGTGCTTTCAGAGTTCTCTGAAACCCTCCACCT
>NW_015644380.1:331728-338827 GCF_001515625.1 Sinocyclocheilus rhinocerous
CACGCACGTGATGGAGATTTACCGCTGATTACAGAATGGCTTTACTGACAAGATGCGCGTTAAATATCGCATGCGATTTATCGTGCAGCCCTAATTAATACTTGTATTTCCAAAGTGTATATGTATAGTAGATATATTATTTTTAATGTTAATGTTTAAATAAAAAAATCAAATGTCTTACACACCCTTGTTTATGAGCTCTGCAAATGCTCTGATGGATTTGGTATCTGATAAATCAAGTTTATTCGCCACAATGTTTTGGTTTCCAGAATCCTCCATTAATTCTTTTCTGGCTGCCTCTGCTTTTTCCAGGTCTCGACAGGCCATGATGACTCGAGCCCCTGAGGACATCACACAGAGAAGCTGATATTAATGTGCTTTCCAGTGCAAACAGTCATGGAAGATTTCACACAAAACAGAGCAGATATCCTTCATGGATCTGAAATAACTGTGTTTACATACTCCAGCAAATGTCCTTGCTGTGAAATGTCCTTGCATAATAATTCATTTGGTGCTAAACTGGGATGTAAGGCTGATGAGCTAACACAATAGCTGTTTGCCTGGTAATTACTGTGCAGAACGTCTATTATACTATTCAGAGCAATTTGGCTGGCAAGTGTCAGTTTCTTTGTTGGAATTCAGCGGGCCCATGTGGGAAAGTGGACAGTTTTACATCTCTTTGGAAGATAGTATTGTAATCCTGTCGTTTATTTATCAGCATGCATTCAAAGCTTCCAAGAGCCTGTCGGTTTTATAAGATGAATTATTTGTTGTTTAGATTGTATCACATTTGACATTACAATGAGTTGCATTTGTTATTTTCATCCCAGATTATGGTGATTTTATGCTATACTAAAAAGAACAAACTACAATGAATATGCATCCAAAATAAAGCTATCAACTGCAACAATAGTGCCAATATGATGTGATAGATTGCAATTATTCCAGCTAACCTCTCTATGCCCTCTTCTAATTAGAGTGGCATCACACATGGCTTGTTAGCTTCCTGAAAACTTATGAGGTTTGTTAGTTCCTTACCTCTTTTTGCAAGGTCTCTCACGGTCTCTTTCCCAATGCCTGTATTAGCTCCTGTGATTATGACTGTTTTGTCATCAAGACGTACAGAAGAGCTCCACTGACCACAGAAGAAATCTCTGGAATTGATTACAGAGCAAATGTTTATACAATGTAATGAATACACTTTTGGTGGATTGTGAATTAGTACTGGGAGAGCGGGGCTAGTTGTCACATATGGAAGCATGTTTCCGACGCGAGATAGAAAAAAGGTAATTGTGACTTATCTTGCATTTTTTCCTAGCATTTCTGAAGTTCTTTCTTTCTTTATTTCCTTCAGAATTGCGAGTTAACTCAGGACATTTTTTCTTGTAATTCCCACAATTCTGAAAGTTTTTCAACTTATTTTCTACTTTCTAGCACAAGAAGAGAAAAGCCAAAACAACAATAACAACAACAAAAGCAAATATAAAGAGCAACAGCGTTGGATGGGATCCTTTACACAAAGGAAGACAAAGTATTAACCAGCCAGTCTATTTGAAGTCAAATGTACAGTATATGTTCAAAAACATATTGCCCCAACAGTCCCTTCATTAAAGGTTTCCATTTTTCAGTAAACTGACTCATTTGGAGTCTTAAACTGTGTATTATCTTCTTCATCACGTAAATCTCCCTCACTGTCCATGACCATTCCTCAAGCTTTAAAGCAACAGTATGTGCGTTTTTTACCTTGAAATATCAGTTTCAAAATCATTCTGTTGGTACCCTGACTTCTAATAAGGTGAATGCTTCTCTTTCCCACGCTCCCCCCAAACGTGTGTTCTGAATATGTAAGTTTGATGAGGGGGGGAAAGGACATATTGCTATACTGCAGCTATAATGCACATGTACATCTATACACTGTAATTACAACAGTGAATTTCACTCACTTAACTGTAGGGGGCTGAAAGGTCACAAAGATACACAAAACTACATGCAGTTGCTTTACATACAGTCTACAAAAAGTACTGTACATTTTCATTGTTGTTGCTCAGGAATGAAGATGCAGTTAAGTAAACCCAATTGTGAGGCATGCTGTCACACTATTTTATTGTACATTTTATTGTACATTTGGTGACCCATACTTGGAATTAGTGCTCTGCATTTAACCCATCCTAAGTGCACACACACAGCAGTGAACACACACACACACCGTGAACACACCCGAACTTATTAAAAGCTTTTATTATAGTAAAATAATTATGAAACTCAGCAATTCACAAAACAGCATAAATATAAAAAGTAACTTTCAAAAATACCATTGTTTTGACCATTAAATATTGTATACTTAATACATTTTATACATCTAAAATTGAATTAAATTTAAGAGGGTTTTGGAAGTTGTTGGAAACCAACATACAAACTCATTGTCAAAACACATTTACGTAATTGGATTTATGACTCAAAACCTCATAGCTGCTGACTGAGATACAGCCCTCGTGACTACTTCCCCGTGTGACAATTAGCCCCATTCTCCCATATTTAAATTAGATCAGTCTGTATAATCCAAAATTCGATAGTATATGGCAAATTGTTTAAAGAAACTTAGTATATTAATTGGCATTTGAGATTGATATTTTAGCATATTTTTTAAAACAATGTTGAACAATGTTTGATAAAAAAAAAAAAAGACTGATGAAAAGAAAAGAAAAGTCAGTTGCAGTAGACTCATTCATGACACCAGCATTGCTTACCTTATTGAGTGCATTGTTCCAAAACTGTCCGGTTTCCCTCAGCAGACAGTAGTGCACTACTCTAGCGTCCTGTGTAATTTATGAATGAGATATTACTATGCGGTCCGGATCCGAGCCCCTCCCGTCCAGAGCTCTGTCCTCTGACCAATGAAACGCGTCTGAGTTCAATATGAACAACGTGATGCGCTCATGCACCCCACCGCTCGCACTTATGGGCTGGCTGTGATGGCCTTGAACTCCAAGGAAGCTTTATTCAATTGAATCTCTTTTGCAAGGTTGGACATCCCGTTCCACGTCACCAGAACACACAATAAAATCACGTCACCCCACTTAAAAACGAGCCAAATTGTGCAAAAGCAGTGACCGTGCGTGCCCACTAGATGTCCTCGGTGTGTCAGTCTGAAGTTTCTTCACGAACACAAAGAACAATAAGTCTTACTTCAGAGATGTAATGTCGTTTAATTTGACATACTTTATTCAATGAAAATCGTTAAGTGAACAAACAAGCACATTTTTAACCTCTTTTTTTTTTTTTCCCCTATCTGTTCTCTTTTGAACCTACACTAACTATCCGTAAGCTACTCTAGCCTTACTAACAGAATCATTTACCAACCCCTTGACTCCATCCAAGACATTTCTATCTCATTATATTTTAGTGTATTATTACGCTTTCATATTTATTTCTAGTACTGTCTACACCAGCTTAGTGTGGCAGTAAGTGGTCAGTTGCTTAGAAAATTACCAATAATAAGAGAAATCCTATAGTCGACTACGCCACCCGGAATACACCAGGACATAACAGCCCTAAACAAAGGGACACAGGTTCGTTGCCAAAGGCAGGGTGAGCATAATAATAATAATATTATTAATAAACTAAAGTACAATAAGAGAAAATAAAGGGGGAGGTGGCCAGCAAAGACCCTCAGATTTCTACCCCACACTCAATACCCATGACACACACTCGTGAAAAATCAAAAATATTAAACACAGCACACCATGTGGACACGCAGTACAAGGTACCATGGCAAACCCCTCCCACCTAAATCCACACACCAAACAATACAAAACAAAATATAACAGACGGACCCAGATGAATTCCAGACAGAACAAAACGGAGTAGAGCAGAGCAGAAGTGCAGTCAGTTACTTGAGGTTCATTACGCTTCAATTAAGATCATTAGAAACCCCTGTACGTGCAATCAATCCAAGAAAACAATACAATGCTGCAATACACATGGTCGCTCACCACGCAGGATTACAGCTACTTGAAGGCCCATATCTGAAAACAAACAAAAGGTAATAAGCCTCTATTTAACATGCAAAAAGGCATTTTTAAAAACGGGACAAACCTGAAAACTGGCCAACAGCCAGCACACGACAGACAGAAGGATAACCCAACTGCTAGCACTCATTCAAAGCGCCACATGTCACAAAGGGGCGGTATCAAGGATCATGCATCCCAAGCAACCAAACACTTCCCCCTTTTATATGCACAACAGGCACTAATTGGCTAATGAAACTTACCCAACTGACCAATCACGATAAAGTACAAACCGTGATAGGTTCACCTGTTTGGGTAACGCCAGCCAATCATACTGGGTCTATAGCTCACTCTGCTACATTCGTGTGAATTTGTCTTGTAGGTTACATAGCCTACTTACAGTGGCTGATCGTATTTCATTTTCAAATGACAATAAACTTATTTGACCTTTTTTTCAAGAAAGTAGATATTTAGCCATTACTATAGCTGTTCATAATAAGAAAGTTATGAAGTATGTCTTAATAATCATAGTAAGGCAAGAAGCCTTCAAACTTGTATCTCTGAATCAATGCAAATTAAATTATTATAACACAGGAAGACAGAGAGGACCGGACTGCTGTTGAAATAAATGGTTATAATAAATCATAAAAGGCCAATATTAGGAATAAAGGTTGTGGTGGGAGTCGTATCCTCTCATTTCCAGCGAATCCCCAGCAGGTGGCAGCTGACAGCCCACAGTCTGATAGCAGTGTTGTCATCATTGGCGGCCCTGGAGTATGGAGCCATGGCACAGTTACTGTGAGAGATCATGAGTGGAAATATTTATTAAACATCACAGCAGTTATTTTGCTTGCTGCCAACTTAAGCATCACTAGTGCAAAATAAAAATCATGTGAACCATGCTGCTTATGGGAAAGATGGTCATTGAGGTTGTTGTTTCATGAGCACGACTAGCATCAGCTATGGTAGTTGTAACAAACCTGTAGTAGGTTCCAGTGGGCAGGTCAGGGGTGAGGGTACAGTATAGGGTGGTATATGCGCCCTCTGCAGGGGTTTTTATCAGGAAACCACATGTCTTCACAAAAAACTGCAGAGACTTCTTCAAATGCCTGATGATGTCTGTCTTTACTAGGCCTGGATCCACAGCATAAACACTCACTCCCATCTCTGCCACAGAAACAGAACTGAATGTCACACTACATGAGCTACAGTTAGAGGAGTGAAACGCTTGCTTTATTTTCACAAAGTGCAAGAATGCTCAAATTGCCTTAATGAAGAATGCTCGTGGCTAAAACATGAGACAGTCATGTTAGGATATCATACTGATGAATTAGCCGTGCATTATACGGTTTAAACAGTCTAAACAGACTGTTACCTTTCAAACATATTTTCATATCCTTAAAGGGATAGTTCACCCAAAATTGAAAACTTAGTCACCATTTAGCCATTTATTCACACTTGTGTCGTTTTTCATACACTGAAAATTAATGAGAGCCATTGACAGCTTGGACACTCTGGTTGTTTTTCACAGACGAAAAAAATCTATGGGTGCTAAAATGTTAGAAATAAATCCCAGATTCAATGTGGAATCAGATTTTTGGATCACATTTTGTATGTTTTATGCATGACGACATACTTGCTCTTACCTTCCACTCTCGTAGCGAGCTCTCGCGTGAAAAGTATGTTGGCCAGTTTGCTCTGTACGTAGGCCTTCACGGGATGATAGCTTTTCTCACTGTTCAGGTCCTCAAAGTGGATTTTCCCATGGGATGGGCCAATGAGGAGACATTAATCACTCTGGAAGGAGCTGAATGCTTAAAGAGATCCATAAGGAGGAACGTAAGAAAGAAATGTCCTGAGGAAGAAAAGGAGTCATTCATCACACGTCAAGTGTGAACAATCTCCATTACTTCTAAACAACAAATAAGGACTCTTTGATATTCTTTGAAAGAATGAGAATGACTAGTGCACTTCATCAAACCTAAATGATTGACTCCAAACTGTGTTTCAAAACCGTCTGCTGTTGTTGAATATGGGCAGATTGCCACACCAGCATTGTTAATCAGCAAATGAAGAGACTTCTCAGCTGAAATAAAATAAAAGGAAAATAAATTGATCAGAATTAAATGTATGATAGAGAAAAAAGTTCTTCAACCATAACGCACTGTTGTAAATCAGTTCAGCAAAATCACAGATGGATTTGGTGTCGGCCAGGTCCAGTTTCCGAACCACCACACTGGCATTCTCCACGTCTCTGCTGATGTCTCTGGCTGCCTGTTCTGCCTTCAGCAGGTCTCTGCAGGCCAGGATCACCCGTGCGCCTCGGGATTAATGACAAGTTTTCTTCCATTAGTTAAAAAACTGGTACATTCTTCTGAGCAATTTCAGGAAAAACATATTCTGGTCTGGATATATCCAGCCTATATCAGTTCAAATGGCTATGCAGTCCGATCTAATATATTTCATTTCTATATTTTATTTCTGTGGCTCTATGAAAAGAAGGCTCGATGTGTTATTTCCACAGTAAGTATTGATTTGGCCGCAGTACCCACCTCGCTTTGCCAGATCCTTGGCTGTTTCTTTCCCAATCCCAGTGTTTGCTCCAGTCACTATAGCAGTTTTTCCATCTAACTGAATATCAGATGACCAGCTTTTGGTGAAAAGCCCTCTGAAAAGAGTTTATTTATTGAACATTTTTAATAGCATAATATGTCACAAAAAACTGCTAAAATACTAATATATAAAAACAGTAAATAAAAAAATAAATTTTATGATGATGAGGATGATGATGATTAAAGTAATAATAATAATAATAATAATAATAATAAAATGTTTTGGTGAAAAAGAGTTTCTTTATTTATGTATGTATGTATTATCTATCTATCTATCTATCTATCTATCTATCTATCTCTCTGTCTGTCTGTCTGTCTATCATCATCTATCTATCTATCTATCTATCTATCTATCTCTCTGTCTGTCTGTCTGTCTGTCTGTCTATCATCATCTATCTATCTATCTATCTATCTATCTGTCTGTCTGTCTGTCTGTCTGTCTATCATCCATCATCTATCTATCTATCTATCTATCTATCT
>NW_015644380.1:348926-350088 GCF_001515625.1 Sinocyclocheilus rhinocerous
ATGACCTACATGTGTAAATATTGTGTAATTCCTCTGCGGAGATTAATAACAATAGGATGGAATACAAGTAACACAGACACTGTTAAGTAACGTGTTATTGAAATGTAAAGCTTTATTTTGCCAGTACTTATGATTATTTAAAATGATTAAATTATTGAAAAAAGATATACAGTACAGTACAAAACTTTTGAGTTTTGAATGTTTTTAAAAGACGTCTCTTATGCTCACCATTAAAGGGGTCATATGATGCTTTTTTAAAGATCATTATTTTGTGTATTTGGTGTAACAGAATATGTTGACATGCTTTAATGTTCAAAAAACACATTATTTTTCAAATACATGAGAACCAGTGTTAGCGGAAGGTGGCAGAAATAGTCCACTATATTTCCATTAACTAAATATTCATTCCTTTCCTGGAGACAAATTAACACCAGTGTTATTTTAGCATCATTGATGTACTCTTGCAGTTTCTGTTAATTATATGGAATTTTATTTTTATATTTTCTGTTTTTATTTTAGTTTTAGTATTTTTGTTGTTTAGTCATTTGCATTATTGTGTATTTTTTTAAAATATGTCTATATAGTGTTTATTTTAGGTTTTAGTTATTTAAGTAATTTTTATATTTTCGGTTTTCATTTTTAATTTAGTAATTTTGTTGGTTTTTTTGTCATATTTATTAGCTTTTTTAGTTATTTTAGTAATTTTTATATTTTTGTTTTCATTTGAAAGTTTTAGTAATTTTGTTTTGTTTTGTCATTTTTATTAGTTTTTTTTATGTCTATATTGTTTTCATTAGGTTTTAGTTTTTAGTTATTTTCGTAATTTTGTATATTTTCTGTTTTCATTTGCATTTTAGTTATAGTAATTTTGTTTTGGTTTTTCGACATTTTTATTAGTTTTATGTTTTCTTTTAAAATGTCTATATAGTTTTTATTCGGTTTTACTTTTTAGTTATTTTAATTATTTTTATATTTTCTGTTTTCATTTTAGCTAGTTTTAGTAATTTTGTTGTTTTTAGTTTTAGTTTTTAGTTATAGTTTATTTAGTTTTAGTTATTTTAGTGCTTCAACATTAACTGAACAAAAATTATCAATGTTGCCATGACAACTAGCTGAAAGAAAATAAAATCTAAAAAAGTAAACTTATTTAAAATATATATAT
>NW_015644380.1:351814-352861 GCF_001515625.1 Sinocyclocheilus rhinocerous
ATACACACACAATATATATATATATATATATATATATATACACACACAATTTATAATTAATTTTATTATTTATATAGTATTTTATTAATAGTAGCTAAAACTATTAGTAAAGAAAGATTCACATTTAATAATGGTTGTTTTCTAGCACTTTTAAAAGTTTACACAGGGATCCATCAATGTAGAAACGTGATATATGGCCAGAAAACCAGTGCAACACATCAGCCGATACAATGGTGTGCTGCTAGTTTGTTAGCTCGGCCATCTGTTTCATGATTAAAGCACTGAGACGGGAATGATTTCCACACTCTGCATTTTTGACCTGCTATTCTGAGGTCATGATTTTGATCATTTCCAATCTTTCACATCATATCACGCCGTATTTGTCCAATTGAAACAGAATCGCATGACAGTGCTTGTAAATCTGGCGCAAACACATGTGCTAAACGAGTTTAACAGATTTGCGTGTGCTGCACTATGAAGCAACAGCTTCAAATACCTCAGATGCACAGACAGCTTTTCATTCGTTTTGTCACTATTTTTGCATGCGATAATATCTTACCAGATGTGAGAGCGGATTCTGAGCACTGGTTCTGGAAGTCTGCATCGGGGTCGGACAGTTTGCGGTCATCGCTGTGGATCAGTGAAAGGCCCTGGTCATTAGCGCTGACCGACAGCAGAGGTGGAACGGTGGTGGAGTCTATGCTGCAGCAACAAGGTTCGTTCTGTCTATACAGCCCTTCAACCGGACCTCGCTCCCCATAGATGCCTCTCATCTCCGACATGGCTTCTTTGCCAGCAGGGCTGCTGTAGTCCAGACAGAGTTCCTGGGAGCGCTGCAGATCCATGTAATCGCAGGCTGGCAGGACGTCTGACGAGCAGCTCTCACACAGCAGAGGTTCTTTCAGGTCGACGACCTGCACGTTTTCTCCAATGGCGTCTCCTGTCCTGCAGGAGCAGCATGTCGCCAAACCCGTGGCCACCAGCTGACTGCAGTCCTCGTTCTCTCCGACCTCTATGGGCTCCTTCATGGGAAGCGCACAGCTGCAG
>NW_015644380.1:353884-371365 GCF_001515625.1 Sinocyclocheilus rhinocerous
TTTAAATGTAATTTATTCCTGTGATGCAAAGCTGAATTTTCAGCATCATTCCTCCAATCTTCAGTGTCACATGATCCTTCAGAAATCATTCTGATATGCTGATTTGCTGCTCAAGAAACATTTCTCATCATTATCAACATTGAATACAATTGTGCTGCTTACTGTGTTTATGGATACAGGATTCTTTGATGAATTGAACATTCAAAAGAATAACATTAATTTAAAATAGATTTCTATTGTAACATTTACTGTCACTTTTAATCGATTTAATGAATTCTTGCACCGTATCCCCCATATAAATACATTTATATTTATAATTTATAAATATATAGAGTTCATAGATTATATATAGGTCCCTTTAACCGGACCTCGCTCCCCATAGATGCCTCTCATCTCCGACATGGCTTCTTTGCCAGCAGGGCTGCTGTAGTCCAGACAGAGTTCCTGGGAGCGCTGCAGATCCATGTAATCGCAGGCTGGCAGGACGTCTGACGAGCAGCTCTCACACAGCAGAGGTTCTTTCAGGTCGACGACCTGCACGTTTTCTCCAATGGCGTCTCCTGTCCTGCAGGAGCAGCATGTCGCCAAACCCGTGGCCACCAGCTGACTGCAGTCCTCGTTCTCTCCGACCTCCATGGGCTCCTTCATGGGAAGCGCACAGCTGCAGCAGCTGCCTGACAGAGGAGACACAGTCCCAACTCCGGAGTCCTCGCTGGAGCTGCCTGATGAGGTTTCGGCTCGGTCCTGGTCCTGTTCTTGGTCCGTGGAAGTCGATGTTTCATCAAGAATGGTTAATTGGGTGCTGGGACGTGTGATCAGGGGCTCTGGGGGGGTTAGTTCTTGGCAAATCAGAGGGAGGGTTTGTGGACCGTTGTCACCGTGGTATGAAGTCACAGTTTCCTAAAAGAAGGAAAGCCGGTCACAATAAGTACGATAACTATATCAATAACTATAAAGTTTTAGCCCTCATAATGCATTTGGGTCCATTCTGACCCAGAAGAGATACATAAATCTTTCTAAAAAAAAATGCACAGATAGATTTTAGTAATGAAACAAAACTTTACAAATTCTTTACAACCCTCAAAATACACATGATCGGGTCAGGTTATTGTATATATATATATGTCCATATATGTATGGAGTACCATTAGTTGTCAAATTATTTTTGTAAAATAATATATGAAGATATATTAGTGTCAAAAAACTTTTGTAAAAAATATTTAGCCTTTTTCCCATATCTGACACACTTTCGGCACTGAATTTTCTTGATAAACATAAATATGTACAGTATTGATGAAGCATTTCAGCATGAAAAATGTATCAACTTTAATCTTTAATAATTTTTTTCATCTAAAAGTGAACGTTTATACAAATAAAAAGTAGTTATTTTGTTTGAAAACTTTTATATATTTTTTTTGTTTTTGACATTTTGTTAGAAATAAATATGTTGGTTTCATAAATTTGGACTGGTTTTGAGCAATTATGAGTTATAAATTCAAAGGAATTTAATTCAATTCCATTCTTTCCAATGTGGTTCAAACTGGTATTTCTCCGATTATATACTCCGATAAATTTCATACAATGATAAATTCAAATAAAATATCTCATCAATATTGAAAAATTATATATACTTTGCATCAGTTTTTTTCTAAAATAATTTCTCAATTTTTTTATTTAAAAAAAGGGGGGTAAATACAGTAAAAACAATGTAATAGCATGATAACATTCGAAACTTAATTTATTTTAAAATTCACTCATTAATGAAAAGTTGCTGATCAGATACAGTATGGTTTGTTTTACTTGAAAAAATATTAATTCAAGATTGTTTAATAAAATAACAAATTTATAAAATAACTATTTTATAAAACATCAATTTAAAATAATGATAAAATAATAAAATAAAAATACTATACAGCTTTTGAATGTATTATGAGGGTTAATAATCATTATAATAGTGTGATAATAGGGCAGTCCACACCACAACTATAACAAAAACAAAACAGAGGAATGATATTGTTGGAATCACTTTCAGAATAATTTTTTTCCAGCTGATAAATGATGAAAATTCTCTTTTAAAAAGCTTTTAAAATGACAGACAATGTTACTTCTGTGAGTGCTTAAAATACACAGAACATTATAGTCCATTGTTGTGGATGCTAATATAGTTATTGTTGTTGGTGTGCACCTGCTTTAAGTCTCCGTCACTAGGTTTTGGAACAAGGCTACAGTTTTCAGATTTTCTTACTTACCTGTTGATTCCTACTTCCTTTCAGGTTTTGGACGCAAGTGCGTAGATTTACTGTGGTGTCAGAAAATAAGCTTTAATCAACAACATAGACAAGAATCTACCACAAAATGTAGCAAATATACATAACCCTGAACTAAATTTACCTGAGAGGAAGTTCAGCTTATCCTTGCAGCAAAACAAAAAGAGAACAACCAGGGACACCACAATGATGACCGAGAGGATGGCCACCAGCACCCAGGGTGTCATACCTGAGGAGGATGAGGAGGTTTATTCGTCACACCGCTTTGTGAAGCTTCTCAGTTATTCAGATCATCATAGAGGGTCTAGTAAATTGTTTTCTGTGTTGCTGTTAAATCACATTTATTGCTCTTGCATGAGTGGCAAAATTTCTTGAGCAACAAAGAAACACATGCAAACTATTCCTACCAAAAGTTACAATTCAATTCAATTCAATTCAAATGTATTTGTATAGTGCTTTTCACAATACACATTGTTTCAAAGCAGCTTTACAGAAAATGCATGTGTCTACATTACAAAGCAGAAGTGAATGTGTTCAAGTAATGTTCATTTCACAAATGAACGGTTTAAGATAATAGAATCATACAGCTAGCTAACACGAATTAATTTTAGGCAGAAGCCCATTAAAGCGATTGTTACATATGTGATCATAATGATTACAATATAGAGAAAATTTGGCAGCTGTGCATGTCGATTCAAGTAGGCAGATTACAGACAATTACAATTACAGACACCAGATATTACATTAAATATGGGTTCCCACTCATTTTGAGTAATTTTTTTACAGTCAAAAATAAAATATTTTACAGTCATTTGAGACTACTGGATTTTAAGGAATTTTAAATATATACATTTAAATTTTTTAAATATATATTATACATGCATATCTGACTTTTGAATACTGTAAATGAATATTGTGAATGTGTGTGTGCGTGTGAATTTATATATGATTGTGAATACTGTAAATGAATTTTTATATATATATCAGTATTCAAATTCATATATGTAAATATCAGTAAGAATCCTTTTTTAAAAGTGAGTGTATAGATTCTATAATACTATGGAAGATTTCTATTTTAAATAAATGCTCTTCATGTATCCAAGAAAAAATATTATAAAAGTTTCCACCAAAATATTAAACAGCACATCTGTTTTCAACTTTAATAATAGTAATAAGAATTGTTTCATGAATATTTTTTTATTCTGTATATATTTACTATAGAACTTCTATGACATGACCAGATTTAAAATTCTCTGATATTCTTCTGATATTTTGATAATTTCAATCACTGTATTAAGCTTCAATAGTTTTTTTTGAGGCCGAACATAAACATTTGAAATAACCTACCAGGAGAATGGACTCCACACACCACATCGGTCTTAGAGCTTCCTGACTGTTTCTCGGTCTTGCCGATAGCTTTACAACTGGAACAGAATTAGATATATCAATACAGTGAATATGCTTTGGAAATATTGTAAGCTTTACAACTGGAATAGAATTAGGTATATCAAAAGAGGGCAGCCAAACAGTCTGGTCACTTCTGATCTGATCAGTCCCAATTTTCTCTTCTACGAGGAACCACAAATACAAAGAGCAAAAAGAAAAGGGGCTCTTTCTAGGGGAAGTGGTGGTGAAATTAATCATAATACCACAGTGCGGTAAGACTGCGGGGGCTTTAAAAAATGACCAAGCATGCCTGAGACCTTCCCCAGACAAACAACGCCTGTGAGATTGAGAGCTGTGACTTTACAAATGAGTCCTGTTAAAGAACAGTTGTGTGTGTGTGACTCAGAGGACAGGCATGTTTGTGGCACACACTCCCAGCTGTTGTTAAACCTATGGAGTTGTTATTGTATTGACTTTTTAAGCTTAGATTAGAGGCATACTCACTCTGTCCATTTCTTGCAGGCTTCTATTGATATGGAATCTGAGAAATATCCATATTGACAAGGCACACAGGAAGCTCTGCCCGTCTCTACAACGAAGAAAGCGATAAAGAATTATAGACAGAGAGACAGATTTCAATAGACAATTGAGCACATTCAAAAGCTTATTTTATTTATCTTAAGTCTAACTTTATTGCATTAATTTTCCTTCTCATTTGTATTTCTGTTTACTATCCATCCAACCATCGTTCTATACATCTATCATCCATCCACCTATCATCCATCGTTCCATTTACTATTCTATCTACCGATCCATTATTCTATCCATCTATCGCTTCGTCTGTCTATCCAGCGTTCTATTGTTCTATCCATCTATCTACCCATCCATCTGACCATCATCCATCTACCATTCTTTCTATCCACTTATCCATCTTTCTATCTACCATTCTATTCTTCTATCATCAATCTATCCACCTATCCATAATTCTACCTATCTATTGTTATATCTGCCTGCCTACTGTTCTATCGTTTAATTGGTTTATACATCGGTCTATCCATGCATCATTCTGTCTATCCATCTATCAATCATCCATCCATCCATCTATTGTTCTATCTATCCACCTATTATTCATCTATCCATCCATCATCTATCTACCTATTAACTGTTCTATCTATCCACCTATCAATCATACTATCCATCTATTGTTCTGTCTGTCTATCTACCATTCTATGGTTCCATCTGTCCATCCATCCATCAGTCTGGCCATTCTACCGGTTTGTCTGTCTGTCTGTCTGTCTGTCTATCTATAATTCTATCTGTCCAGATAGATAGATAGAATAGAAGGAACGACAGATAGACAGAGCATATAAATAGAGATAGTCTACAGAAAGCCTTGTGATGTCTTTTAATTTTAATTACAGTGTAAATGTCAAGATGCTAAAGATAAAATGTAAACTACAGTGTGTCCAGATCCATTTCTGCAAACTGTATTATAGTGTTCCTTTCCATTTGGCACTAAACCTTGTGCTCAAAACCACAGAGCTGAAAAAGCCACTGATTTACTGCACTCTCAATTAAGGGTACACTTCATCTATCTATAAGACATATGATTAATGGCTCCCACTTTAAACTTCTGAATAAGCTTATAAAAGGTATAGTTCACCCTATAATGAAAATCCTATCATTCTATGCTCTCCTTCATGTCATGAACTATTTCTTTATCAATGTAGAGTCACCACAAGCTCTTACCGCCCATTACGACTCCTTCTCCTGCAGGACATTTTTTAATGGCCTCACAGTATTCGCAGTTGATCAGAGAGCAGTGGAAACCCTGCTTGCACTGACAAGGTTCAGCCGCTGTAGGGTTGTGTAAACGAGTGCGGTTAAATCCTTTACCTGCAGAGAATGATTGGTGCGTGGTGTCAAAATATAATGCAAAATTAAACAACATTCTTTCTTTACACACATTATGTGACACTGACCCTCATCGCAGAACTTCTGAGCAATACATTTAGTGTCACTGTTCCAGTCCGGCTGGTATTCTTCATGGCCACAATCACGGCACTTTGTGCTCAAGCTGCCGTCGCAATGGGCGAAAATGTATTTTCCTGCATTCAAAGGAAAATCATGCAATAAGTTGCCCATCTGAAGATGCAAATGTGTTAGCTCTTTAAAGGGGTCATATGATGCAATTTAATTTTTTCCTTTCTCTTTGGAGTGTTACAAGCTCTTGGTGCATAAAGAAGATCTGTAAAGTTGCAAAGACTAAAGTCTCAAATCCAAAGAGATATTCTTTATAAAAGTAGCATATGAGAATGATTTCTGAAGGATCGTGTGACACTGAAGACTGGAGTAAAGGCAGCTGTAAATTCAGCTTTGCCATCAGAAAAAAAACTTATTTTAAATTGTAATAATTTGACATTATAACTGTTTTACTGTGTTTTTGATCAAACAAACACAGCCTTGGTGAGCATAAGAGACTTCTTTCACAAATATTAAAACATCTTTTCAATTCCAAACTTTTGAATGGTAGCTCATATTCTTTTTCTCAACATAAAACTAACAACAAGCCTTACCTTTCTGAGCCATGTTTATAATGACTTTTAACCAAGGGGTCCCAAGTTTGATCAGTATCAATTTAATTTTGAATAGTACATTTCTTATTTTACTATTGTGAAAACATTCTTTCTTTAAAAAATTTTGTTATTTTTCTTAAACTGCATGCCAATTGGTTATTCAGTAATCTGATGCAATGGCATTCAGGCATTTTTAAGTGTGGCTTAAGCGTTCAGATATTTTTTGGGGTCACTGTATCTCCAATCCGTTGGGTGATTTATATAGTAACAGAAAAACTACACAAAGTTTGGCCTGTTTGAACATTCGCTCTGGTCGGGGAATGAGAATCTTCAAGGAATAAGGATCATTTGAGTGGTAAAAGCATCAGGGAATGAAAGAGTGGGGGAGTGTGTGTGTATGGTGAGGGGGTATTGCCCAACTCAGAGGAAGAAAAAAGCAAGAAGAAAAGCAAAGAACACCACCCACATCCCTCCAGATACCACAAAAGCATTCCACGGTTTAACAGCAGGGCAGAATTAAATGCAATCCTTTAATTCAGTGCAAATCTGAGAAAATCTAGCTGTCACTCATGTAAAAGACAATAAAAAAAGAAAATAGTGCCAAGCTCAGCATACTGGGCTCTCGTGGAGGTGAAAAGGACTTGGCTGAAGTACCAGGTGCTTCTTTGTAGACTGTTAAAATAGGTAGAAATAATGCTCAAATTCAACTTTTTGCACGGTCCAGTGAAAAATAAATTGCTTTCAAGCCTTAGTTTTCTGTATTCTAGCCAACACATATTTTCAAATGATAGAAATGGAAGAGAAATATTGTTTGTATAGGGACTACAGAAGAAGATTTATGAAATACAAAAGCTCTCTTTATCTCTCTAAAGCAAAAAAAAAAAAAAAGCGGAAGCGGAAGCAAACATTTTCCTATTCAGGTTTCCTGGGATTGATCATGGATCAATGGATTTATCCATCATGCCAGTTGGAAAAATCCATGGGTATCATGGAAATTCATGAGGAAATAAGATTTCCTTATCAGATTTGTTGATGACAACAAGTTTCGTCTAAACAAGGGACTAGTTCACTTCACTAAAACCAATTTATTCAAATGATGAAACAAGTTGTGTCCTATATTCCTTGATGTACATGAAACTCAGTATAAAATATATATAAATTTACTCCTACTGCAGTGTGTCTAAATGTCTTTTTTTTTTTACTAAAATCACCTTTAAATTTAAAGCAATAAATTACAATAAACATACTCCTCTTTGTTTCTATTAAGATTGTATACATAGTTAAAGATTACATTTTGAAGGTTTTTCTACCACTGCTGAAGGACCTAAAGACCTTTTGATGAACGCATGTGAAAAAACACAGGAAACCCAAAAGGAATGTCCAGAGTTAATTTCTGATCCTCTACATTTGAATGTAAGGCTATACTCGGGCAACAAAACATATTTTCATTGACTAAATATATAAGATCATGGTCAGTGACGCCCTGAAAAATTATATGTTAGAAAATATGCACCGGACACAGAGAAATCAGTTCTCACAGGATATAGCAGAAGCACTCAGATAACTCACAGTTCTAATGACTCAGTTCAGTCAAGTCATGTGCATTGCTTTGCATTTGTTCTATTTTGAATGCAAAAAGACAGCAATGTTGTGTTACTGTATTCTACAAGTGAATATATAAATAAAAGTCATTTATAAATAATTTAGCTTATAAATAGTTCAACAAAACACAACCTGGCAACTACATATTCAGACCTGCATGTGATGCAAAAGAAAACATGCTTAAACTTTTGACCTGATGCAACATTAGATAACTCAGAAAACAACTGAATGAATGAAAATATGAATGAAAATGGGCTGACAAAAAAAAAAAAAGATCTGTAAAATTAGCTAATTTCACAAACCACAATATAACAGATGTTGTCAAATTCCAATATTAGGTTTTTTTCCCCGAAATGTTTGCATGGAACAAAAGTTTTTGAGAGTTTTGGAGTTTTAAGCTGGAGTTTTACTCTATTCCTAGGAATGTAATGATAATTTACATTTAATGAGTATCAAGTGTACATTTGGCGGAAAGATCCAATGATTTCTTATAAAAAAAATTAAAAAAAACACTGCACACTTGAGGTTAAAACCATCATGAACAAAGCACAATGCCAGAAACATACACATCCACATGGAGTTCCCCTCAAAAGTTTAGTCTAAACAAGGGACTAGTTCACTTCACTAAAACCAATTTATTCAAATGATGAAACAAGTTGTGTCCTATATTCCTTGATGTACATGAAACTCAGTATAAAATATATATAAATTTACTCCTACTGCAGTGTGTCTAAATGTCTTTTTTTTTTTACTAAAATCACCTTTAAATTTAAAGCAATAAATTACAATAAACATTCAATAAATTGAATACTTGAAAATATTCTCCTCTTTGTTTCTATTAAGATTGTATACATAGTTAAAGATTACATTTTGAAGGTTTTTCTACCACTGCTGAAGGACCTAAAGACCTTTTGATGAACGCATGTGAAAAAACACAGGAAACCCAAAAGGAATGTCCAGAGTTAATTTCTGATCCTCTACATTTGAATGTAAGGCTATACTCGGGCAACAAAACATATTTTCATTGACTAAATATATAAGATCATGGTCAGTGACGCCCTGAAAAATTATATGTTAGAAAATATGCACCGGACACAGAGAAATCAGTTCTCACAGGATATAGCAGAAGCACTCAGATAACTCACAGTTCTAATGACTCAGTTCAGTCAAGTCATGTGCATTGCTTTGCATTTGTTCTATTTTGAATGCAAAAAGACAGCAATGTTGTGTTACTGTATTCTACAAGTGAATATATAAATAAAAGTCATTTATAAATAATTTAGCTTATAAATAGTTCAACAAAACACAACCTGGCAACTACATATTCAGACCTGCATGTGATGCAAAAGAAAACATGCTTAAACTTTTGACCTGATGCAACATTAGATAACTCAGAAAACAACTGAATGAATGAAAATATGAATGAAAATGGGCTGACAAAAAAAAAAAAAGAAAAAGAAAAGATCTGTAAAATTAGCTAATTTCACAAACCACAATATAACAGATGTTGTCAAATTCCAATATTAGGTTTTTTTCCCCGAAATGTTTGCATGGAACAAAAGTTTTTGAGAGTTTTGGAGTTTTAAGCTGGAGTTTTACTCTATTCCTAGGAATGTAATGATAATTTACATTTAATGAGTATCAAGTGTACATTTGGCGGAAAGATCCAATGATTTCTTATAAAAAAAATTAAAAAAAACACTGCACACTTGAGGTTAAAACCATCATGAACAAAGCACAATGCCAGAAACATACACATCCACATGGAGTTCCCCTCAAAGTGTGCAACAATTCAGATTCCAGGGAAAAATTCAGAAAAATCTGACAGGGAAGGACAGAGTGGGGATGTGTCTCAAAAACCTAGTGAGCGGTCAGCCTAGAAAGCACTTTTGTCTAGGTATGTCTTCTCAATTTTGAACAACAGACTAAATTAGTTACAGGATGTCCAGCTATTTCCGCGAAGCGGTTCTTTTGAACAGTTGAGACAGGTAAATTGTCGACACGAGAACCAGTTTTTGAGATTCATTGCAAAGGTCCGACTCAAAAGAACGAGTCATTCACGAATCGTAACAACAGCACTAAATGTAGCTACACAACCCGTTTCCGCAACAAAGCGCTGAAATAAATAGAAGGGAATAAGGTAGTTTAGCACTGAGGTGATAAAGAAGTTTCCAGTAAACAGAGTGCAAAAAATATATAGCTAAAGTTTATATTAATCCCATACAATTCAAAAACAAAGTTTGATTTATAAGAATCATTTGCAAACACTTAAGCAAACCTACCTGCGTGCACAGAGCAAGAACGAAGTGTGTGATCCATCCTTGAAATATCCAACTAGCAGAAAAATTCACTCTCATTATTCTAAACTTTAAAACAAGACTCTGTAATCTCAGCTTCAGTGCTGTTATATTGTCCAGTGAGGTTCAGCAGCAGACGCAGCTGTGCGCTCTGGGATGAAGGGATGAAGCTCCAGACTGCTGTAGTTCATTCGCTGAGAATATGTCACATGATGTTCACTCACCCACGCCTCGACTGCTGCTCTCCCTGTGTTTCCACTGCACTACAGTCATGTGGAATCTGCTCAGTTTTTTCACACGCTCCTCCCATTTCTCGTAATCAAAGTAGTCTACATGTAAACGGGGAGACGTTCATATAACCAGACAATCACTGTCAGTCACTAGCGTTCAACTCTGTAGCAGTTTATTTTACCGCGCCACGTCAAGCACATATATCGCGTTAGTTTGCGCTTATAGCCAAAGTGCAGTGAAGATACATTGTACTTTTAAGTTGTGAGGTACCGTTAAAACCAACTGTGAACCATAAATCAAAAGTGAAGTCTATTTGCTAGTGTACTAATTTACATTTAATGAGTATCAAGTGTACATTTGGCGGAAAGATCCAATGATTTCTTATAAAAAAAATTAAAAAAAACACTGCACACTTGAGGTTAAAACCATCATGAACAAAGCACAATGCCAGAAACATACACATCCACATGGAGTTCCCCTCAACGTGTGCAACAATTCAGATTCCATGGAAAAGTTCAGAAAAATCTGACAGGGAAGGACAGAGTGGGGATGTGTCTCAAAAACCCAGTGAGCGTTCAGCCTAGAAAGCACTTTTGTCTAGGTATGTCTTCTCAATTTTGAACAACAGACTAAATTAGTTACAGGATGTCCAGCTATTTCCGCGAAGCGGTTCTTTTGAACAGTTGAGACAGGTAAATTGTCGACACGAGAACCAGTTTTTGAGATTCATTGCAAAGGTCCGACTCAAAAGAACGAGTCATTCACGAATCGTAACAACAGCACTAAATGTAGCTACACAACCCGTTTCCGCAACAAAGCGCTGAAATAAATAGAAGGGAATAAGGTAGTTTAGCACTGAGGTGATAAAGAAGTTTCCAGTAAACAGAGTGCAAAAAATATATAGCTAAAGTTTATATTAATCCCATACAATTCAAAAACAAAGTTTGATTTATAAGAATCATTTGCAAACACTTAAGCAAACCTACCTGCGTGCACAGAGCAAGAACGAAGTGTGTGATCCATCCTTGAAATATCCAACTAGCAGAAAAATTCACTCTCATTATTCTAAACTTTAAAACAAGACTCTGTAATCTCAGCTTCAGTGCTGTTATATTGTCCAGTGAGGTTCAGCAGCAGACGCAGCTGTGCGCTCTGGGATGAAGGGATGAAGCTCCAGACTGCTGTAGTTCATTCGCTGAGAATATGTCACATGATGTTCACTCACCCACGCCTCGACTGCTGCTCTCCCTGTGTTTCCACTGCACTACAGTCATGTGGAATCTGCTCAGTTTTTTCACACGCTCCTCCCATTTCTCGTAATCAAAGTAGTCTACATGTAAACGGGGAGACGTTCATATAACCAGACAATCACTGTCAGTCACTAGCGTTCAACTCTGTAGCAGTTTATTTTACCGCGCCACGTCAAGCACATATATCGCGTTAGTTTGCGCTTATAGCCAAAGTGCAGTGAAGATACATTGTACTTTTAAGTTGTGAGGTACCGTTAAAACCAACTGTGAACCATAAATCAAAAGTGAAGTCTATTTGCTAGTGTACATGCAACAGAGCATAATGCAATGCACTTGATTTGCCCCTCAACTTTCTGTGTGGATGAACCTAAATAACATCTCTCTTGTCTTGACTCATAATTTGATTGGACTGCCAAATTAAAACTTTTATGGAAAATAGGATTAAGAATAAACAAAAACTGTAGTATACTACTGTTTAAAATGTTTATCATTTTCTTTATAAAAAAAAAGGGGGGAAAAAGAGCAAGCATAGAATTTGAACATAGCCTCAATTATGGAAGCTTGTTTCCACCATAAGATAAAAAAAAAAACAGTAATTGCGCCTTTTGAAATATATAAATTCTGAGAAGAAAAGTCAGAATTAAACTCGCAACTGTAAGTAAAAAAGTGAGAGGTCGCAGCTAGGTAGCCTACCTTTTTTATTTTTTTATTTATTCAATGGCGGAAAAAAAAGAATTGCCAGATGTAAACTGAAAGATGACTCATCCTGCACTACACAGATTTTCGTCCAATCAAATGCTATGTTGTTAATGGTTGCTATGCAACCTGCTATCCTGGCACAACTCAAATGATATTTATTATCGTAATCATAAATACACTGGTATGTAATGCAAATACAGTAGTTTACTGTTTCCTGTGTTTACTATGACAAACTCCATATTTTGTGCATTAAATATTTTGCAGGTCTATACATAATATCGCCTCCTTTTTCCATTAGTTTCAGCAGGTAAAACTTAATTTCTCCAGTGAAATGCACATTAACCTCAACTGATAAGGAAACTGTACTCTTTTTCAAATTGGTTTTCTGGTCCTGGACCTTACACAGTTTTCAGAAGAATAACATTAAATGAAAAATAATGTTTCTTAATCAGATTAAAGTAATGGTCCACTAGTCTGTGGCCTCTCTGAACAGAAGGTCATTCTATGTAATGTTAAACTGTGAGTTGTTTGCCTGTAATTCTTATCTTGCTTAACTGTCAGCTCATAATTGCTCACTTGGCATCTGTCTAAGTGGGCGAATGGGGCAGATAGCGATGCTCTCGAGATGTAGGTGGGGGTGTTTGAAACATTGCCAGAACTTTTCACTAATTTACCATCCTCTTGCTTTCAAGCACAAAGCTGCCATGCTTTTCCTTTAAGCCACCGCTGCCTGCTTTGAATAACAGTCATCGGTAAAAGCTGAAGGGCAAGTTTTGGCATCCATGCGCTCTCCTTCATGCAGCTACCGCACCACCCCACATGCAGATCAGGTGTACATAGTGTCCTCAATTCCTGGAGGCTTTTCTAAGCTGTTATGTCAGGCAGATGTAGAGATGTCACAACAGACTGATTGTTCAAGCATGAAAAAAACAACAACACGGAACCAACCCAACCTAATGTGAATATGTTATGCTTTCATGATTAAAATGAATTGTGATATGTTTTGGGGAGGGGGGTCGGGCATGTGTAGTGCAGCCACTCATGACTGTGTGAAGGTCAATAAGTCACATAAAATATCAGATAATTCAGTCTTTTTAATTGTCAAAATGCAAATTATGAAATAAAAAAATAATTTATTGCATAAAAAGTCAAAATTATGACATACTAAATAATAATAGAGATTAATTAAATAATGAACTAACTAAGATTAATTAAATAATTGAGATAAAAAGTCAAAATATGACATACTAGGCCATAATCATGAAACTAAAAAGTTGAAATTATGACATAAAATTATCAAAAGTATGTGACATAAAAAATGATGAAAAATTATTTAGCTAAAACTGAGTAAAGATAAGACATATTAAGCCAGAATCATGAGATAAAATGTAAAAATTACGAGATTATTACAATAATTACATAGTTAATTATGACAAGTATAATTATGACATTTTATCTGACAATTTCAAATTCAAAATAACTTATTCTCTCAATTTCATCTGTCATAATTCTGACTATTAATGTCATAATTATGACTTTTCATAATTTCACCTTTTTGTCAAATGTAAACTTTTTGTCACTTTTCATCTCATGATTATGGCTTAGTATGCATATTTAGACTCAGTTTTGGGTTTTATATAATGATGATTATGGCTATGGCATTTTGACTTTTTATCTCAAATATGATTTAGTATCGCCTAGTTTTGACTTATAATTATGAGTATTGTGTCATAATTTGGACTTTTTTCATTTTTCCTCTCACCCGTAAAATGTTTTTGCTAACTTGCAAGCTTTAGGAGAGAGGAACCCAGGCTTTTTAGTTCCTGTTTGGTGTCTTGTTATGCCTTCAGTCAACAACGCAACAGGAATAAAAACACGGAGAGGCAGAATGTTCCCGTGGTTTTATGCAGCCGCTCTCTCCGGGTCTGGAAATGTTCCTGGCATCTGACTCACAGTCCTCTTCAACTTATCCCAGCTGATGAAATTTCCACATACTACCATAGTGGATCAGCTCCAAATCATGCGCAGGTCACCTCGTGCTAAAGAAAATATTTTATGCAAATATGAGCTCTCTTGTTTTTTTAAACCAGGAATTGCATGAAATAAGAAATGTTACACTAGCGATGAAGGTAAACACAAAAGTTAAAAGATTAAAACTAATATGCAAATTTCGTTCTAGTTCAGTCAACAAATAATCCAAAACGAAGGCTTCTGTAGGATCGTGCCTGGATTTCTTCGCGCCAACTGCTGACCATGTGATCAAAGGGCTCTTGAACTTTGAAACTTTTTCTCCAAATGCAGAGGTAAAACAAGCCACATCTTTGATGTTCTCATGTTTTTTCGTTGGTTTTCAAGGCCAAGCGTTTATTGTAGTAACACCTGTCGAAGTGTAAAA
Organism: Sinocyclocheilus rhinocerous; assembly: GCF_001515625.1. Classification (NCBI taxonomy): domain Eukaryota; kingdom Metazoa; phylum Chordata; class Actinopteri; order Cypriniformes; family Cyprinidae; genus Sinocyclocheilus; species Sinocyclocheilus rhinocerous. The sequence continues at coordinate 368,588 of NW_015644380.1, forward strand.
TATGCAGCACAATTCAGTTGCATTAAAGACCGTATATAGATAGTATATAAACTGATATGAACCTCGGAGCCAGATAGCATGAGGAACAAACAATGAGCTACTGATTTGCTGTATCAGAAGTCCTTAAATGCAGATTTATTATGACTAAACCAGATGTCTAAGGAAGCAAAAAAACATCTGAAAGGCAATCTTAGAGAGTTCAAGAGACGACACACCGAATCAGAAGTACATAAGTACACAAGTGGTCTTCGCTTTTTATTATCTTATGACACAAATCAAATATACATGATATTGGGTACTGTTCTCTCGATTCACTGTATTTTACAGTTATTTACTGTTGGAGCATATCCAAAATAAGAGAAACAAAACCCCGGACAATTTTACACACTTATGTAGAAAATATTCTCCAGAGACACAGCAACACATAAAAGACAGCAAGACGAGGAAGGAATCATTGTTTTGATTTCATGAAGTTCACATTGTCCAAAAAACAAACAAAAACAGGTGAAGTGATGCAAATAAGCCTCTGAAATAAAATCATAATAAAAAAAAGGAAAACATTGATACATGAGTGCAAATTTCTTTGGAAGCTGGAAAAAAATGTAAGACATAAATATGTTAAAAATATAGCCTATCAAATCAAAGACAAACAAAAGAAAGGCAGATGATTGACTTCAAGTAGGAGATCCCAGAAAGTGGAGGGCCGTGGGAAACACCCCAAGCAGCTTTCATTTCTTCCTCTGGAAAACATTCGCCAGCATGGCACCTGAGGTGGTCAGCTGGCCCATCTTACTTAGAAACTTGGTCTTTGCATCCTCACCCACCAGACTCGCTGCAATAGAGATGGACCTGAAAAGAGACAGAACAGCATTCATAGGTCAGAACATCCACCCGCCACTCAAGGGTCGTGTAAGCACCGGCTGCTGAGAGGGCCGGACAGGCAAAAGATGATACTGGCCACCCAGCGCTTGAGTGTTACGTGCAGTTTTATGATAGAGTTTATAAGTTAATTTTCATTCTGGAAATCAGTTCAAACTGTTTGTTTCAATTAACTGATTCTATTTCAATGAATCGCTTTTATTTCCACTCTCTGTGTGGCATTTGTCATACAGTAAAATATTTCAGTAAAAATAAAAGATTGATCACTATGCATTGTCATATTTATTAAAAATGATTTCATAATTATTATGTATTAATATTATAAAAATAATATTTTTTTACATTCTAAAACTTAAAATTATAATGCTTTCTTGTATTTAGCGTAAAAAATAAACACATTACTTGATTATTTTTTAAACTATATATATATATATTATGAAATGAAATTTTGTGAAATATTATTACAATTTAACAAATATATTTAATGCAATTTATTCCTGTGATGGCAAAGCTGAATTTTCTTATTATTATCAAAGTTGAATGCAATTGTGCTGCTTAATATATATTTATTTATTTTTTGTATATATCCATTGTCACTTTATAGTTTCACTTTTTTTGGCAGATCGGTCGTGAATAAAACTTTATAAGGTCACACGAAAAGAGAGATAACACATAGTTATGTGATGAATAGGATCATTTTTGAGTGAAGATTTCACCACCATTTCTTTTGAATGGTTAAAAACACCAGAAATTCAATAAATCACTTTGACCCGGTTTCACAGACGGGGCTTAGCTTAAGCCAGGACTAGGCCATAGTTCAATTAGGATTTTAAAGTAATTTTTTCTAAACATGCCTTAGAAAAAACATTACTGGTGTGCATCTTGAGACAAAACAAGGGCACTGACATATTTCAAGATCAGTCAGTGCAAGTTTCTTTCAGTTGAAACAGCTCAGATTTACATTTTAGTCGGGGACTATACACTGTAAAAAATGACTGTGAATTTAACGGTAAAAGACTGTAAAAATGCTACAGTAAAAACCTGTTAAATGGTTAATGGCGGAATTTTTTTTACAGTGTAGGCTTAAGTCTTGTCTGTGAAACCGGGGGGGTTATCTTTTGTATCTTTTTTTAAGTCTTGCTCTCACAAACTGGTTCCCGCAAAACATTCATGCTTAAAATGTCACCCGCCCAACTAATTAAACATAAAAAAAGATCCCAGATAACCCGTGGCAGAACAACCCACACCATTTGTGAGAGGCAGACTCGACTGATGTATCATGACTTGTAGTGACAGTCACAATGATAGACTTCACTGCAGTTATAAAGTTCAAACATTTATAAATATCTCACAGAGGCATGAAACAAAACCACTGGAAGCGTTGCTATGATACCAACTGTGAAATTTAAAAGACAAGTGCTGTTTATAATCAAGCCACGTCGTACAGATTAAAGATTTTAAAGAGTGCCACACGTGTTCGCAAGCTGGGTACGTTTCGTTTTGGAAACCCTCAGTTAGAGAGAGTCCTTAGCAAGCGAAAATCTGACTGTACATACCCTCTCACTTCTTCACTAAGTCATTCAACTCTTGAAAATTGCAAACTTCAGCAAATAAAAATCCATTTAGTGCATATTATACTACCTTTTATATAAGAAAAAACACTCTGCACCAAATTTGGAGTGGAACTATTACATACATGTGACCCTGGACCACAAAACCAGTCTTAAGTCGCTTGGGTATATTTTTAGCAATTGCCAAAAATACATTGTATGAGTCAAAATTATAGATTTTTCTTTTATGTCAAAAATCATTAGGATATTAATTAAAGATCATGTTCCATGAAGATATTTTGTAAATTTCCTACTGTAAATATATTAAAACTGAATTTTTGATTAGTAA
>NW_015644380.1:371450-375428 GCF_001515625.1 Sinocyclocheilus rhinocerous
TCAAATAGTTGTATCTCGGCCAAATATTGTCCTATCCTAACAAACCATACATCAATGGAAAGCGTATTTATTCAGCTTTCAGATGATGTATAAATCTCAATTTCAAAAAATTGAGCCTTATGACTGGTTTTGTGGTCCAGGGTCACAAATAACAGTGTATGATTCCATGTAGCTTTACACAGCTGCTACAAGTGTAATATGAAGCAGCATTACCATTGGCCTACAGGCACAGCCCAAATGGAGTGGGTTTGCAATAATCATGTGGCTAAACCAGTGGCCTGCAATGCCTGATGGGAACTCTCCTAGCAGTGGAGAGACTGAGTCAAACCCAAGCTGAACTCAAACAGATAAATTGAGGAAATTAGCATGCGAAAAGCCTTCCTGAGTGCTGTAGTGCTTGAGAACTCCTGTGAAATTATTTATTTTTACTCTGCTACTGAATGAGCACTTGTTCACTTGTTTTTTTTTTCAGTACAGGAGAAGCAGACACTGTATTCATTAGATTTTCCTCTTGCATGTAGTGATTTGAGGCTCCATTTGCAGTAAACACAAAACCCGGTGACTGTATGAATAAAATGAAAGAGTGTGTCTTCTCACCCTTGTGCCTCTCCAATGCCTTTGTTCTCCACCTTTATTTCACACTCCTTTATCATGGAACTGAGAATAACCTAAAGGACAAACGGGAAAAGGAGGGAGTATTCTTAGAGCACTGCTGGGAAGTCTGACATACATGCAGACACACGCACATCAGCTGGACATTACTAGACAAAGGAAATTAAATAAATAGAAATTGGGTTATATGACATGCAGCGTGATAAAACTTTTAAGACGACAAGACTAGACCAGGCTTAGGAAAAGGATATAATGTTATGCGTCTGTATTTAATTAAGGATTATGGGTGGTTGTTGTAATTATGTCATACAGACATGAAAAAAAAATTTGTTTTTAAAAATGTTGATTTAATACCTCATGCTCCGGAGAGAGCTGCTCCATATCTGTCCTCAAACATCTCAGTCCAGGGAGGAAATGATTTACCATGAGTTCTTCAGAAATAACTAAAGCCCCGGAGTTAAGAAAAGACTATGTCAAACATGTGAAATATACACGTTTAGCCATATGTGAAATAATATATACTATGACTTTAAAATAATATATAATATGACTTTAAAAATAAAACCCAAAATGGCAACAAATTAAATTTCAGTCATTGATACACAACAGCGCATAAATACTAAAACTCTCAAAATAAAAATGTAATACATTGAAACTATATAACATAGAAAAAGTCAACAACAAAAAAACAAAAAGAAAATAAAAACTAAATGTAAAACTATAATCAACCTATAATTAGTGTTGTAAATCTGTGACAGTTTCATTAAATTTAAATGACAAAACACTGGAAAAAAACAACAACAAAAAAGACTGAAAATAAAATAAAATAAAAACGAATTCAAAATTGAATACAATAAACCTACAATTAGGACTGTGGATCTATAAACGTTTCATAAAATAAATTGAAACTAAAACACTGAAAAACATAAAGCTACAATAAAACTATTAATCACTGAGTGAAAACAAAAAAGACTGAAAAAAAAAAGTAATTCAAAATTTCAAAGTATATTAAACCTACAGTTATGGCTGTTAATCTTCAATTAAATTAATTACATGATATATCAATTATTACATGATACACCATAATATTACATGATATACCAATTAATTAATTACTTTAAATAAATGATAATTAAACCACATATACCAATATTTGCTGAAAATACATGACATTCATAATACAGCAAAATATTACATTTTTACTAAATGAACACACGAGCTCTGCTCACAATTCATCTGAAAATATAAACAATAATTCAAAATATGTATGAATTTTGATTTTCAAGAATAACTTTGGTAATTCAGCTGAATCTACCAAAAACCGCAAATGAATTAAACATCAAACACAGTCTTAACATGAGTTATTGGTATCTGCTGAAAGCTTGATGATCGTGCACCCCTAAAAGAGACCAAACCGAAACCATGACCACCGCAAAACTTGATATAAACCGTGAGAAATTTGCACAGTTAAACCCCTATCGCCTTCCCATAATGACTTGCACTTTTACAGTAAATACACACCAGTATACAGTCCACCGATCCAGACTCAACCTCATATCGATCATAATGCAAAACCTCAAAACACAGACAGGATGAGGTTTCACAAAACTGCCTGGGGGGCAAGCCACTGCTACAGGGGGGTCTCAACTGTGACACAGCGGACAAAAATAAAATGAAACGGAGAAAGATGGGGGGAGAACAAGACAAAAGAGCATCTGCATCTGCAAAGCGGGGCTCTGCCCTGACCAAAGGGCTGGGCTAGGCTCTCTTCACTCAAACGAACAACATCACAGAGCGTTTAACGACAAATTCTGCCATCCACCCTGCAATTTAGTGTACAAAAATGGCTGAGGTTTATTTTCTTTCTTTCCCTGCCAGTGGGATTATGCAAACATTTTCGCAACGATGAAGCACTCAGAAAAAAAAAGGTGGAAAAAAAAAAGAGAGAGTGAGAATGCAAATCCAGCTATGGAGACTCATGTCCAGCTAAAATAGTTGACCATCGCTCAAAAATTCAAAAAGCACAGAGAGAAAGTGGCCACACAGACTGTGTGTTCAGTATCTGTTTTTAAGTTGAAATTGGAGGTAAAACTGTGGTTATACTGTGCAAGCTGCCATATGCCACAAAATCAGTAGAGAAACCGGTGAAAGATGGCTTCTGCTCTCAAACATCAGCAGTGGAGGTGTACAGTCCAATTCCGCAGCCTATCTGTTTTCAATTTGTAATCAAAATGTTCCCTCTTAGAGAAAAATCAACTTCTGGAAATGCAAACCGCTGGGCATTACCGAGGCTTACAAAAACAATAAAAACACTTGAACGTGCAGCTTTTCTCTTCACAAGATGTTAATTGATGGAATGAAGTTGTGTGGATTACTTGTGAATTCTTTTAATGTTTTTATCAGCTGTTTGGACTCTCATTCTGACGGCACCCATTCACTACAGAGGATCCATTGGCGAGTAATGCTATATTTCTTCAAATCTGTTCCCATGAAAAAGCAAACTTCATCTATATCTTATCTACAGCTTGGATGGTCTGAGGGCGAGTACAAATGTTCATTTTTGGGTGAACTATTCCTAACATAATAGTCAAAACCATGCTATGTGAGGCAAGATGAAAGGTGATTAACAGTAAAAAGTGGTTCTAAACAGGCAAAATTGTAAGTCAAACATCTCTCTTATGTGACTATAAAAGATACAACAACAGGATAAGGCGCTGTATGCCTCAAACAGTTGAGTGGCAATGTCAATTCTTTTACTCTCCACCGTCTGCTGGTTGTTGCACAGAGCCAGTTTGTGCAAATGAGGAAGAACAACTGTGGAAAAAAACAGAGAGAACAGGACATGAAAGACAGAAAATACATCTGCCGCACTAATGTACGTGCACTAAAGGGCAAACAGAGTCACAGAAGCATGACGGTACTGTTATCATCACATTACAACACGCTATGGTGCTTTTGTCTGTGCAAATAGTGAGAAACTTTGCATAAGCAAGTAAACATATAGTGATGACACTCGCATTCATCTCTGAAGCGGGGCTCTGCGTTGGGTCCTACTCTTCCAAATGTTTTGATGATTTCCATGTGCAAAGAATGCTGGTCCTGATACTGGGGGTCTTCCAGAAAAGAGGCCAGCTGCATTTTCACTCTCTCTAGCAGCTAATAAACACACACATGACATAAAAACAAATAAATTATTTGTTTATTAATTAACAAATAATTCTTTATACAGTTTGCAAACCTTAGTCCCAATTTATATTTAGAAGATTTAGAAGGTTCAATTTGTAAGCTATATTTATTTGATATATATTAGAGATGCACCGATACCACTTTTTCCACTTTTTCCACGATACCAATACTTTTATTTTT
>NW_015644380.1:376782-378465 GCF_001515625.1 Sinocyclocheilus rhinocerous
GAAAAGGAGGAAAAAAAAAAAAAAAAGAGAGTGAGAATGCAAATCCAGCTATGGAGACTCATGTCCAGCTTAAATAGTTGACCATCGCTCAAAAACTCAAAAAGCACAGAGAGAAAGTGGCCACACAGACTGTGTGTTCAGTATCTGTTTTTAAGTTGAAATTGGAGGTAAAACTGTGGTTATACTGTGCAAGCTGCCATATGCCACAAAATCAGTAGAGAAACCGGTGAAAGATGGCTTCTGCTCTCAAACATCAGCAGTGGAGGTGTACAGTCCAATTCCGCTGTCTATCTGTTTTCCATTTGTAATCAAAATGTTCCCTCTTAGAGAAAAATCAACTTCTGGAAATGCAAACCGCTGGGCATTACCGAGGCTTACAAAAACAATAAAAACACTTGAACGTGCAGCTTTTCTCTTCACAAGATGTTAATTGATGGAATGAAGTTGTGTGGATTACTTGTGAATTCTTTTAATGTTTTTATCAGCTGTTTGGACTCTCATTCTGACGGCACCCATTCACTACAGAGGATCCATTGGCGAGTAATGCTATATTTCTTCAAATCTGTTCCCATGAAAAAGCAAACTTCATTATTTAAAAGCGAAGGAAAGCCAGGAAAAGAGGGAAAATTCAAACGAACTAAAAACGAACAATTGCTTTATTCCGAATTTCTGCTATTTGAAAGTGAAAGTAAAATGCGCACACCGCTTTTACAAGCTATTTAAATGCGAAGGAAAGCAAGGAAAATAGAGGGAACGCCCCCGCCCCCGTGGTGATACCGGTGTTGTCACATGTCGATTAACCAGTGGGAAAATTTCCTCACCGTCACAACCCTAGTTCAGACGTGCTGTGTCAGTCATAGAAGGCAATCTGTTCGGTAGCTTCACGCTGAATCACGCATGCGCAGTATCATCAGCTCATCCGCTCTCAAATAGTGTACTGGTGATCCGAAAACCGATGCAACCGATTCTTGACTCGAGAACGAGAACCGTTCTAACCGGCACGCTGCACGCACTCAGTATCAGCTGCTCTACTCGTGTTCATGTTCTATTTACTACAAACTCAATTTGTGAATGTGTCATCGTTAACTATAATTACAGTACAGGTATTTCATAAATCATCCCTTATTCCTATTAAACATAGAGTCTTAATTATGGTCCAACTTCCCTGACAACCCCCTTTGGCCTATAACCTAACAGAATCTTCAACAACAGAATCTACACAGATTAGATACATTCATCTTTAAAAAAAAAAAAGTAAAATAAAATATATTTATATTATCACACTTTGATGTTTAACAAAATACTTGGATAACATGCTTTTCGTTCTCTTGAAAAATTATAGGCATGCGCAGTATCATCAGCTCATCGGTTCTCAAATCGGACGCGTCCGAAAGAAACGGTTCTCGGTTCAGTGTACTGGTGATCCGAAAACCGATGCAACCGGTTCTTGACTCGAGAACGAGAACCGCTCCAGCAGTGGCCGTGTACGTTCATTACCCGGCACGCTGCACACATGCTGCTCTGCTCCTGTTCATCTTCAGTTCTCTCTTCACAGCAGTTCAGTCACTGTTTTTTACTGTTTGACTGAGTAAATGAATTACTCCGGGATATTGGTTTATTTCGACTCAGAGGGAGTGTCAGCCACGTTAAAAAAAGTGAATAACTTAAGTAATTTGTGGATTA
>NW_015644380.1:378847-379857 GCF_001515625.1 Sinocyclocheilus rhinocerous
AATAGGGCTGTCGCGATAACCGCAATATCGCAATACCGCGCTATTGACGAGCAAACCGCAGAGGAATGCAAGAACCGCAGCAACCGCGATTTTTCCGTGTTTTATTTTTTCGTAAGGTTATGCCCTTCTCGTTTTACACTTCATGCATGTGGACTGAATATTAAACAAGTTAGTAATGATAACATAATGTGTACCATGCTGATTTGTACAGAGGCTCCGTAGATTTGCACTTAACAAGCCTACACAGACATTGAATGAGAGCGAGATCGACTGAGCGCGTACGATTACTTGCGTCTGTCCTCCAGGCCTAGTCATATATATTTGTGAAAATAGGTTGTCATGTCCAAGGAAAGCGAAATCTCTTTCTTAGCATCGACGCATAGCTGGTCAGCTGAGCCTTCTAAAGTGGCGCTCAAAGTTAAAATGATTTCAACAGTGTGTTTCATTACGTCTCTTTGAATGAATGAATAAGCGTTTTTGAACGTGTAGTTGAATGACAACCACCCCCTTGTGGCGCAACACTGTAACTGCACTGACTGACAGCCCGTCTAGAAAGCACGCAGGGGGAAATATCCGTCCAGTCAGTCAGATTACAACTAGGCTAACTGTTATGCATATAGGCTAACGATAGCCTAACGATCTTATCGATCTTATTATGTTCTGTTATGTGGACCGTTATTTTGTCATCCTCTTCTGTTTACTTCACTTCCTGTTTCAACACTATTTGGTTATGTATATGGCGATAATACCGCATACCGCGCTATTGAGCCACTCAAAATTACCGCAAGGGAAATTCCCTCACCGCGACAGCCCTACGGATAACCTCAGCTTTCGGTTCCAAAATCGGAGGTTACTTTCAGGGTATGAAAGTAACCATAGTAACTTGCTCTCTGAAGATAACCTGCAGGTTATGTTCCAGGGTTTGTTCACTTCAGAGCCATCAGCACACGCGTGACCTACTGACGAGCCTTCAGTGGGCGTGACAGATAGCGCACAACATTATATATTAC